>NC_069007.1:5299104-5300135 GCF_001194135.2 Octopus bimaculoides
GCGCCAGATGAAATGCTTAGCGGTATTTCGTCTGCTGTTACGTTCTGAGTTCAAATTCCGCCGAGGTTGACTTTGCCTTTCATCCTTTCGGGGTCGATAAATTAAGTACCAGTTACACACTGGGATTGATGTAATCGACTTAATCCATTTGTCTATCCTTGTTTGTTCCCTCTATGTTTAGCCCCTTGTGGGCAATAAAGAAACAAGAAACTGCTAGAAACTAGCAAATATTTGTCTTCGTTTGCAGTTGTCTTAAGAAGAAATGTAACGCCACTCATCTCCATAGTTCAGTAGATAATTTCGAAGCATTTGATATTAATTAGTAGTGACATCTGTCTTGAAGAAGTGGTCAAAGGTCATTAATGATATCACGATCAGTGACATTCTCTACTGCCCCCACCAACTATACTGGGTATAATAGGTATTAGATGTGGCAGTCAGTGCAGGCACCTGTCACCGTCACCACCACCACCACTACTACTATCATAATCTTGTTCATTACAGCCAGCTTTCATCCTCGCCACCACCACTACCAGCATCATCATTGTAATAGTCGCATTGTCCATTGCAGCCAACAATCACTACCCCTGTCATCACCACCACCGCCACTGCTGCACTACCACCACCGCTGCTGCACTACCACCACCACTGTCGCTACTATTGTCATCATTACACTAGTCAATACAGCTAAGAAACACCACCATCACCATCACTACAGCAACCATCAGCATCATCATCACTGTAATCTAATTTTTCCTGGCAACCAGTCACCACCACCATCATCATCATTATCAACAATATTACCCATCTGCCTCAATAAATTTCACCCCTCCCCCCACAGCCATTATTGATGATTCCCATGTCACCAATATCTTCCCCACCACCAGCACCGAAATCACCACCAGCACCACTCCCATAAGCAACTCAATCACCACCACTTCCGTCACTACTACCGTCACCACCACCACCACCACCACCACAATCATCATTACCATCAATATAAACATCACAGTCATTGCTACAACCACCTT
>NC_069007.1:5300233-5303686 GCF_001194135.2 Octopus bimaculoides
ATATATATATATATATATATATATATATATATATATATATATATATATATAAAAACACACACACACGTACTCGCAAACTTCCAGAGAGATTAGTTAATGTTATGCCACAGTTAAAGTCCCACTTACAATCCAAATATTACAGCTTAGAAGCAGATTCCAGAGAACTTTGCTAATCTGATTATCTAGTTTCAAATATCAAAGGTTTGCTTTGCTTGTCAGCATCCTTACGGTTTTGCTCAAAGATTAATACTTATCATTGATTTTAATCTTTGAGATCTATGGATATCTTGATTTGTGATATACAGGTACTACCAAATACCTAACTGAATTCTTTTCTGTCATTTACTGTTTTTTTCATTGGTTAAATTGTATCAGCCAGAGAGCAGTACTTCTCAGTTGGGTTTTGGGTACAGTGCTGGCATTCCATTGGTTACGATGTCAAGGGTTCCAGTTGGTCTGATCAGTGGAACAGCCTGCTCATAAAATACCTAACTGAATTCCTTTCTGTCATTTCCACGGAATTCAACCTGACTTAACTTTTGTTTCTGACTTCTAAAAGTATATTATAAGTTTTAGAAACAAATTAACATTAAAGTTATATGATGATATTGTAAGAAAAAACTATTGTAAAAAAAACGAGTTTTAGTTCAGAAATTTTAAATTAATTTAAACATACAACTTCTCAGTGTGACCATGCTGTCAAAGCTGTCGCCCACCCTTTGCCATTCTCCCATTATCCTATGGTATGGCTTGTAACATATGACACAATGTGCTGTGAGGTGTGCAGTGATATTTCAGGACACCTACCACCAAATTTTATAAGCAGGAGTATAACAAATGTTTTCCATGATGATTTGGGATTAAATTAATGAGTAAGATATAAGGAATTTGTCATTTGTCTATAAGGAATTTGTCATTTTCAATAGGTGTGCAGATCTTAATTTCCAGTTTTCCGTGGAAACTATTTAGCCAGGGGGAAATGCTACTTTACTTGTTAACAGGCAAGGGTTGATGACAGGAAAGGCATCCAGCTGTAGAAAACAATTCCCTTCAACCCATGAGAGCATGGGGAAGTGAATGCTATGACGACAACAACGATGATGAGGACATGTGTACACACACACACACACACACACACACACATCTGTTATCGGTGAGTGACAAAAAGATAACCTGTGCCATTTCTGTCTATCTTGGGTATGTCTATGTTGGGTATGTCTCTTTACACCCAGTCCAGTTCAGATTTTGATTTCCTTTTCTTTCTTCTCCTTAACAAGAATCAATAGAATATAAGCCAGACAAAGTACTTGTGTTTGGTGGTGGGGAAAGCAAGGTCAATAGAATTGATTAAAACCTGTTAAGGCAATGCTCCAGCATGGCCGCATTCCAATGAATGAAGCCCGTTCCCAATAAATTGAGGAAAAGAATACATCTTGCCCTGATTGTGGCACCACACCCTACACAACAGGCCCCAACCAACAACCAACACAACTCACACACAGCCAATCACAGCACAGAACACACACAATATACGTATGAGAAAATATTAATTTTCTGGTTTTTCTTCACACAATAGAATTAGTAGAGTCTTGCGGAATATTATCTTGATTTCAATGGTGGGAATGTTTTGTGTTTGAATAACAGTACATCACACAGTGCCAAACCGTTTCTATATGACAAGTCATACATGAAGTAAGTGATTTTGATGAAGAACGATGGAAATGGAGATGGATTCTTCATTAAAGAATGGTCACTCAAGTGTGTTATATTATGTATGGAATTTGGACCGATATTCAAAGAGAGAAGAATCTTCAAAGTATTTTTGTTATTAATATATATTGATTCTACATAATGGACCTACAAAGCCAGACATTTGTAAGGAGATGGGTTACAGTCAATCAAATCAGCCCTCAGTACTTAGCTGGTGAAGTTATATAGCTCAATGGTTAGAGAGTTGCGCTCACAATCATGAGGTAGTGAGTTTGATTCCTGGACCGGGCTTTGTGTTGTGCTCTTGAGCAAGACACTTTATTTCACATTGCTCCAGTGATTAGAGTGCCAGGCTCCCAATCATGGTACTGAGTTTCGATTCCCAGACTGGGCTGCATGTTGTGCTTAAGGCACTTTATTTCATGTTGCTCCAGTGAAGGCACATGGCTCAGTGGTTAGAGCATCAGGCTCACAATCATGAGGTAGTGAGTTCAATTCCCAGACCAAATTGTGTGTTGTGTTCTTGAACAAGACACTTTATTTTATGTTGTTCCATTTCATTCATGTGTAGAAATGAGTTGCAACATCACCGGTGCCAAGCTGTATCGGCCCCTTTGCCTTTCCCTTGGATAACATCGGTGGTATGGAGAGTGGAGGCTGGTATGCATGGGCAACTGCTGGTCTTCCATAAACAACCTTGCCTGGACTTCTGTCTCGGAGAGGAACTTTCTAGTTGCAATCCCATGGTCATTTGTGACCAAAGAGGGTAATTTTTTTTTACTTAACTGGAATATATTATTTAAGCAGCCCCAGAAGAATGACAGGCAAAGTCTATCACAGCAATAACTGAACTTGGCATTTTGGCTTCCACACCATTGATTTATTTTACCAATCAATCTTAGTAATATATATTCCTACCTATATTATTTACATATGGTGTTGTGTATATATGTATTAAATTATTGATATATAATTTATTAAATTATTAATGTATACATCCATATATATATATATATATATATATATATATATATAAGGAGTTACTTTTCGTAATAAGATAAAAACTGGCTCTGATGAAGGGATATAATAAACATCCTGGAAACAGCTGTAAGACCTTCTATTTATAAATGTTCTATAATGTACACATTATTATTATTTCCATTTTTATTTCTTTATTGCCCACAAGGGTCTAAACATAGAGGGGACAAACAAGGACAGATGAAGGAATTAAGTCGATTACATCGACCCCAGTGCATAACTAGTATTTGTTTCATTGACCCCAAAAGTATGAATGGCAAAGTCGACCTCGGTGGAATTTGAACTCTGAACATAACGGCAGACGAAATACCACTAAGCATTTCACCCGGCGAGCTAACGCTTCTGCCAGCTCGCTGCCTTAATAAAAGTACAATGAATCTCGCATGAGACGGATTATTATTATTATTATTATTATTATTATTATTAGTAGTAGTAGTAGTAGTAGATATACATACATACATATATATACATATGTATATATACATACATACATACATACATACAAGCAAAAATATCTTGTTGCTGATGTTGAAATTGCAATGAAGGAGCCTTGAATTTAGGTTAGAAACTGGCTCTTTCACTATTGGCAAGAAATCTAGTATTAAAACTGAACAATGACATACATATATATGTGTGTGTGTGTGTGTGTGTGTGTGTGTGTGTGTGTGTGTGTGTGTGTGTGTGTGTGTGTGTGTGTGTGTGTGT
>NC_069007.1:5304127-5306890 GCF_001194135.2 Octopus bimaculoides
TGTGTGTGTGTGTGTGTGTGTGTGTGTGTGTGTGTGTCTGGGCATTTTTTCTCTCCTTCCAAACCACTTGACATGAAAAAAAAAAATTATAAGTTGTGTGATAAGAAGCTTGCTTCCTAACCACATGGTTCTGGGTTCAGTCCTATTGTGTGGCACCTTGGACAAGTATCTTCTACTATAGCCTTGGGGTGATCAAAGCCCTGTGAGAGGATTTGGTAGACAGAAACTGAATGAAGCCCATCGTATATATATATATATATATATATATATTATATATATATATATATATATAGCCTGCTCACCTGGCAACAGGGTGGCATCATTTAAAGGCTAAACCAATGCAAAAATGCACTGTGACCAGTAATGTGTAAGAATATCTGATAGCTCAATCAGTCATGTGATCACATGATATATCTATATACATGTGTGTGCGTGTGTGTGTCTGTTTGTCCTCCTTCACTGCTCAACAACTAGTGCTGGTGTGTTTACATCTCTGTAACTTAGCGGTTCAGCAACAGAGACCAATACAATATGTACCAGACATAGCAAATAAATAAGTACTGGGGTCAGTTTATTCTTTTCTTTTACTTGTTTCAGTCATTTGACTGCGGCCATGCTGGAGCACCGCCTTCGGTCGAGCAAATCGACCCCAGGACTTATTCTTTGTAAGCCTAGTACTTATTCTATCGGCCTCTTTTTGCCGAACCGCTAGGTTATGGGGACGTAAACACACCAGCATCGGTTGTCAAGCGATGTTGGTGGGACAAACATATACACACACGTGCACACACATATATATATATATACATATATACGACAGGCTTCTTTCAGTTTCCGTCTACCAAATCCACTCACAAGGCTTTGGTCGGCCCGAGGCTATAGTAGAAGACACTTGCCCAAGGTGCCACACAGTGGGACTGAACCCAGAACCATGTGGTTGGTAAACAAGCTACTTACCACACAGTCACTCCTGCGCCTGGAGGAGTATTCAAGTAAAAAATTCTCAAAGTTGTGCTCCAGCATGGCCACAGTCTAATAACTGAAACAAGTCTAAGATAAGAGTATTGGGATTGATTTGTTTGATTGAAGCCTTTAAGAGGGTACCCCCTGCACAGCTGCAGTCAAAGATGAAGGGAAAGATAAGGGGAAAATACAAAAAATTCAGTTCACTTACCCAATAGTTTTATGAAAAACTGACTTTGGATGTTTCGACAATCCTTTCTCATCATGGACAATGTAAATATCTTTTGTTCCTCCAGGTTTCGAGATCTCAACCACGTAGGAGGATATTTTGCTGTTTTGTTTTTCAGGGTTCGGTGGCTGAAAGGAAACAAAGAGATTTTCAGATAATTCAATGTTTGGGCAACAAGTTATTTAGAAAATGTTTCCAAATTTTACTAAGTTTGTATAAAATGTGGGAAGATGAGAACCCAAAAGTTTCAAACATAGGTTTTCTAAGGAGTATAAAAAGGGAAAAAGAATGCCTGTGTGGTAAGTAGCTTGCTTACCAATCACATGGTTCCGGGTTCATTCCCACTGCGTGGCTCCTTGGGCAAGTGTCTTCGACTATAGCCTCGGGCCAACCAAAGCTTTGTGAGTGGATTTGGTAGACGGAAATTGAAAGAAGTCTGTCGTATATATATATATATATATATATATATATATATATATATATATATATATATATATATATGTATGTATGTGTGTATGAGTTTGTGTGTCTGTGTTTGTTCCCCACAAACATCGCCTGACAACCAATGCTGGTGTGTTTATGTCTCCATAACTTAGAGGTTTGGCAAAAGAGACCGATAGAATAAGTACTAGGCTTACAAAGAATAAGTCCTGGGGTCGATTTGCTCGACTAAAGGCGGTGCTCTAGCATGGCCACAGTCACATGACTGAAACAAATAAAAGAGTAAGTGCATCAGTACACTTATCTTCTAATTTGCTATCTCTGTTATTGATTGCAGAGTGTTCCATAGAATGTCTTGCATTTTTTTTAAACAACTGTGCGAGTTCAAACCCTACTAGGATCAGCTTTACATTTGATATTTTTCGACAGTGGATAAAGTCACTGCATCAATCAGACTATCAGTGGTTGTTATACACTGCTGGTCACAATGCACTTCCTTGCATTGTTATAGCTTTTGAACAATGCTACCCTGCTGGTTTCCTGCGAAGACCAAAGTTTCCCCCATTGGGATGCCAGTCCACGATTGCCCCAGGGTTGACTGGAGCAATGTGGAGTAAAATGTTTTGCTCAAGAATATAATGCCCTGCTGATCTGGTGGTTGAAGCCATGAACTTGAAATCCTGAATGCATGCAAACTAAATATTTCAGTCAGTTTAGACTTGCCCCATTTCCCCATTTGGTATCTGGTACTGAAGAAAGCAAATAAAAAAAATAAAAAAATAAAATAAAATAAAATAAAATAAAAAAGCTTGAAACATATCTACCATTCCATAGGGGGCACCTTAAATTGACTTCAGTGTTTCTCACACCTTTTGCATAAAGCGAGAATTTTCCCCAAGGCAAACTGCAGTGAAAATGGCCTTTCTATGGGTCAAATATTGTGTCCAGAAAATTTGCTGTGAGAAATTCCATCATATAAATGCAGGTGTAACTGTGTGGTAAGGAGTTAGGTTCCTAACCAAATGGTGCGGGGTTCCATTCCACTGCATGGAACTTTGGCCAAGTCTCTATTACTATAACCTTGGGTGAGTGAATTTGGTAGACATAAACTGAAAGAAGCCCATCATGTA
>NC_069007.1:5307391-5309708 GCF_001194135.2 Octopus bimaculoides
TATATATAGGCATAGGTGCAGATATGGCTGTGTGGTAAGAAGTTTGCTTCCCAGACAAAAAATATGTATGTATAAGATGGGCTTCTTTCAGTTTCCATCTACCAAATCCACCCACAAAGCTTTGATCGGCCCAAGATTATAGTAGAAGACACTTGCCTAAGGTGCCACACAGTGAGACAGAACCTGAGACCATGTGGTTGGGAAGCAAGCTTCTTACCACTCAGCCACAGCTGTGCCAACAGCATTATATTACCATTTTTTTAAAACACAGAACTAAAAGAATGATAAAAGGTTTTATAACAGCATTAAATTGGCAAGTCTTTCTTGAATGACAAACATTAAAAAAACCATGATGAGGTAATTTAAAATGAAATTTCTTTTGGTGAATTTTCCTACAGTGGAAATGTTTATGGCAGAATATCCAATAACCATAAAAAAAAACTCCTAAACATATTTGAACCGATCTTAAGCTTTTTGTAATTTTACATCACTGCTTCACATATTTCCCATATATCTTGCTCCAGTCTGGTCGCCAAAGTTTGCTTCTTTAGGTCATGTGCCTTCACATAAATTGAAGAACCATTCCAGAATGGTAGAATGACAGGATTGAGTAGTGGTTGGGAATGCATCTCAGTATCTGTTCCAGTTGTCTGTGTTCTGAGTTCAAATCCCATGTGAGCTCCCTGGGTAGCTGACTTCATCCATCACCAAGTTTAACAGCACTACCTTCAGGCACCTTGGATGACTTCAGTGGAGACTACTGTGTTGCAAGCATTCAGGCTAGGTCTTTGGCATGAGGATAGCTTCCTCTCTCAGTAGGGCTATGTGACCTAGTGGTTAGGGTGTTGCATTCATGATTGCAAGATCAAAAGATCAAAGTTTCAATTTGTGGACTGGTCAGTCCATTGTATTTATATCATATCATTCCGCTCTACTCCTCTCAGCTGTTAACCCTTCAATGGATTGGTGTCCAATTCTGTTGGGGAAAGACCGTTGTGATGCTGGTCATTTACTTGCCATAGAAACCAGCTTAGTCTCGGGCCTTATGAGTTCTAGGTCTCTGCGGTTTCAGTCCCTGGACTAGGCCAGTCCATTGTATTCTTGAGCTAAACACTTCATTTCACATTGCCCCAGTCCACTCAGCTGTAAATGAATCCCAGCTGGAGAAGTTAACCCCACAGTAGATTGGCATCCCATCCAGTGGGGAGTGTTGTAATCTAGGTTACTTACATACTCTTTTAATCAACTGTTTCAGTCATTTGACTGCGGCCATGCTGGAGCACTGCCTTTAGTCGAGAAAATCGACCCCAGGACATATTCTTTGTAAGCTTAGTACTTATTCTATCGGTCTCTTTATGCCGAACCGCTAAGTTACAGGGACGTAAACACACCAATATTGGTTGTCAAGCGATGGTGGGGGGACAAACACAGACACACAAACACACATACATATATATATATATATATATACATATATACAACGCGCTTCTTTCAGTTTCCGTCTACCAAATCCACTCACAAGACTTTGGTTGGCCCAAGGCTATAGTAGAAGACACTTGCTCAAGGTGCCACGCAGTGGGAATGAACCCGGAAACCTTCCCCCTTCTCTTCCACCAGTCATGGAAGCTCTGTAAAGGGCTAGGGGCTAGGGTTACTGCCCTTCCCTCCTGACTAAGCTATAATAAGAATTTAAAAAATGAAAACAGGTCCTTTGGGGTACAGTTAACAGTGGTAGGCTCCTTCCCTTCGATATCAGATCTTCTGATATATTGGTTGGTGCAAACATCTTGGTTACATCGATATGAAAGAAAAAAAAATATGGGAATTTTGACTGGTGTTTCTAGCATGTTAAATACTCATGCAGATACTTCCCTCCCTGATGTCATGGTGATGAATGACTGGAATTTACAGCAACATGCTACATTGTGCAGTGGACCTGTTTAACTGATGGCAAGAAGAAGAAGAAGAAGGAGAAGGAGAAGAAGAAGAAGATGAAGGAGAAGAAGAAGAAGGAGAAGAAGAAGAATAAGAAGAAGGAGAAGGAGAAGAAAAAGAAGAAGAAGAAGGAGAAGGAGAAGAGGAAGAAGAAGAAGATGAAGGAGAAGAAGAAGAAGGAGAAGAAGAAGAAGAAGAAGAAGGAGAAGAAGAAGAATAAGAAGGAGAAGGAGAAGAGGAAGAAGAAGATGAAGGAGAAGAAGAAGGAGAAGAAAAAAGAAGAAAATGATGAAGAAGGAGAAGGAGAAGAAGAAGAAGAAGAAAAAGAAAAAAACAAGAAGGGGAGGAGGAGGAGAAGAAAAGACAGAGAAGGAGGCGGAGG
>NC_069007.1:5309718-5311289 GCF_001194135.2 Octopus bimaculoides
GGAGGGAAGACAGAGGAGGAGAAGAAGAAAAGGCAGAGAAGGAGATGGAGGAGGAGGAGGAGGGAAGACAGAGGAGGGAAAGGAGGAGGAGGAGGAGGGAAGACAGAGGAGGGAAAGGAGGAGAAGGAGGAGGAGAAGAAGAAGTAAAATAAAAAGAAGAGGAAGAAGAAAAAGAAAAACAAGAAGGGGAGGGGGAGGAGAAGAAGAAAAGGCAGAGAAGGAGGAGGAGGAGGAGGCGGAGGAGGGAAGACAGAGGAGGAGAAGAAGAAAAGGCAGAGAAGGAGATGGAGGAGGAGGAGGAGGGAAGACAGAGGAGGGAAAGGAGGAGGAGGAGGAGGGAAGACAGAGGAGGGAAAGGAGGAGAAGGAGGAGAAGAAGAAGAAGTTGACTGTAGTGATGGTGATGATGCTGATGAAAACTATGATTGCAAAGATGATGACAATATTATTGCTCATGATGACGATCAAGGTGATGACGAGGATGATGATGACATCATCAATACTGATAATGATGACTGTTATGGTAAAAACGATGACAGTGATGATATTGATGAGGAGGAGGAAGATGATGATGATGATGATGATGATGATGATGATAACCTTGATGGCGATGACAAAAGCAATGACAACGGTGATGATTGATGATGAAACAAAGATGTTGAAGTCGTGATGACAGCAATGATGATTGATGATGATCATGATGACAATGATAATGATGATGATGGTGATGATGACAAAGTTGATGGTAGTGATGACCACAGCGATGATTGTCAATGATGACGATGACAATGGTGATGATGACAAAGATGATGGTAGTGATGACAGCAATGACGAATGATGATGACAACGATGGTGATGAAGGACAAAGATGTTGGTAGTTATGACGACAACAATGATTGATAATAATGACTACGATGATGATGACACCAAAAGTGATGAACATGACAACAGTGATGACAACAACAACGCTTGATGATGATGGCGATGACGATGACGACGGCAACATATTCGATGATAATGATAAAAACGAAACCCATTTAGCAATCAGACAAATTCAATTTCAATTTGTTTCAACATCAGTAGAGATGAGTAAGTTGATAGGAAGTGCTAAAATGTATCGGAACTGCCAAGAATTATATTGCCACAGGAGCAAAAATGGTTTAGAGTTTCAATGTAGAATGGTAATGCAAAACTTATGTGCTTTTATCCTCCTTTGTTACTTTGCGACACTTTTCTATTGCCATGCAGGAGCATCGCTTCCAAAGGTCTTCGGCTGGGTTGTGTCTATGTTAACGCTTGTGGAGGCACAATGGCCCAGTGGTTAGGGCTGCGGACTCACGGTCATAGGATTGCGATTTCGATTCCCAGACCGGGCGTTGTGAGTGTTTATTGAGCGAAAACACCTAAAGATCCACGAGGCTCCGGCAGGGAATGGTGGCGAACCCTGCTGTACTCTTTCACCACAACTTTCTCTCACTCTTTACTTCCTGTTTCTGTTGTGCCTGTAATTCAAAGGGTCAGCCTTGTCACACTGTGTCATGCTGAATATCCCCGAGAACTACGTTAAGGGTA
>NC_069007.1:5313444-5314745 GCF_001194135.2 Octopus bimaculoides
AAGGTAAGCTGAAAGTCAGGATCTTTGATGTAAGGGGACAATAACTTGGATGGAAGAAAATGTCACATTTGTTGGCGTGGAAGATCAGGGATGAGCCGAGAACTAAGCATCAAATTTAGTAGTGTAGTCCTAGATACACAATGCCAAAAAATAATGATGGTCACAAGCAGAACTTTGGTCGGCCTGAGGCTATAGTAGAAGACACTTGCCTAAAGTGCCACGCAGTGGGAATGAACCTGGAACCATGTGGTTCGTAAGCTAGCTACTTACCACACAGCCACGCCTGCACCTATAAAAGTTTTGTGAAACTTTCTGCATTCTCAGAAGCTTTCCTACTGCCCCCCTTTTTGCCATTATGAGGAATTGTATAAAGAAAAATATGTTGAAATATTTTGTGCATTGTAGACATAACTAATTTATTGCACATAAATTTTTATAGCAGAATCTTATATGGATCCTCAACAACCATGTGGACCTTGGTTGAGAACCATAGAGTCACAACAACAAGGGTTCCAGTTGGTCAAATGAACAGAACAGCCTGCTTGTGAAATTAATGTGCAAGTGGCCGAGTACTCCACAGACATGTATACCCTTAATGTAGTTCTCAGGGAGATTTATTATGACACGGAATGTGACAAGGCTGGCCCCTTTTGAATTACAGGTACAACTCATTTTTGCCAGCTGAGTGGACTGGAGCAACATGAAATAAAGTGTCTTGCTCAAGGATACAATGCACCACCAGGAATTGAACCCATAACCTTACAATCAGGAGCCAAACACCATAACCACTCAGCCACATGTCTTCACAGATCTTGATGAATCATGTGTAAAAGATATCATAGAGTTAGAAGAACAACTTTGACCTTGGGCTAAACAACAATTTGGTAACACTGATATTCACACCAGTGATATTAATTGGATTAATTGATACTAATTGGATTTTATTTGGGGTATTTATTCAAGTTGCCTTCAAATACCATCAACATCATTTCTTCTGGTTTTACATTCTAAGTTCAAATTCCACCATGCTTTTGGGGTCAATAAAACACGTACAAGTTGAACACTGGGGTCGATGTAATCGACTAGCACCCTCCCTCCAAATTCCTGGCTGTGTTATTATTATTATTATTATTATTATTATTTGGGTGGCTGATTGGTAGCACTGTTAGACCATTGGGAAAATACCTTGCAGAGTTTGTTCCTGCACTTTATAATCTGAGATCAAATCCTGCTGAGGTCAGCTTTGCCTGTCATCATTCTGGGGTTGATAAAACATGATACTAATCACAAGCTGGGATCAA
>NC_069007.1:5317426-5320966 GCF_001194135.2 Octopus bimaculoides
GTGGGTGTTTATTGAGCGAAAACACCTAAAACTCCACGAGGCTCCGGCAGGGGATGGTGGCGAACCCTGCTGTACTCTTTCACCACAACTTTCTCTCACTCTTTCTTCCTGTTTCTGTTGTGCCTGTAGTTCAAAGGGTCAGCCTTGTCACACTGTGTCACGCTGAATATCCCCGAGAACTATGTTAAGGGTACACGTGTCTGTGGAGTGCTCAGCCACTTGCACGTTAATTTCACGAGCAGGCTGTTCCGTTGATCGGATCAACTGGAACCCTCGTCGTCGTAACGGACAGAGTGCCAACAACATATTTGTGTGTGTGTGAAGGCAATTGACCTAGTTGCACTTATGATTGTGAGATCATAGTTTCAATTCCCAAACTGGTTGCATGCTGTATTCTTGAGCAAAATACTTCATTTTATGTTGCTTCGGTTCACTCAATGGTAAATGACTAACCCAGTGACAGAAAAACCTTCCAATCAGGAGAAATGTTGGTCTGCTCACCGAGCCAGTAAGATGGCATCATTTGAAAGCTAAGATAATGGAAAGCACATTGAGCTGGTTTTTGCTGCTGTGCCTATCTCCTGAGTTGATTTCTTCAGATGTCTAAGTTTCAGACTTGTCTTCTGCAGGAAACAGTGCATTGATCTAGCTGGAAATCTGTGGCATCTGACTTCGATAGGGAACGAGGCAATAAGCCATCCCTTAACGAGGGTCTTATCATATGGTACATCACCTCATCATCATCAGCATTGTTTAACATCCATTTCTCATGCTGACATACTTGACAGTTCGACAAGAGCTGAACAGCCAGGGACCCGTCCAGACTCCAATTGTCTGCTGCGGTATGGATTCTACAGCTGGATACTATTCCTAATGTCACGGCACCCGGCACACACTTAACAGAGTGTGTTAGGTGCCATTTACATGCCACTGGCACAAGTGCATTTAAGCAGTACTGGCACGAATGCATTTTATGCGGCACCGACACCTGCAAAGGACAAACCCGTATGTATGGATAACCATGATTTTAGTTAGCCTGACACATTTTCTCAAGTACAACAAATCATCACAACTCCCAGTTGCTTGTCATTTCCTCAGTGGGGCCCAGCATCTGAAGACTTTGTCTCATGTCTTCTTGGGTCTACCCCTTCCACATGTTCTCCCCAAAATTAGAGTTCAGCACTTCTTTATGCAGCTGTCCTCATCCACACACATCCCGAGACACACACACACACACACGTGATTTTTCTAGAATGTTCTCAAAGCTAATAGAAAGCTGAAAGCAGTTCATTTTATTGTTAAACGATGTGTAAATATAGAAAATATTGAATACTCTTTACTCTTTTACTTGTTTCAGTCATTTGAATGCGGCCATGCTGGAGCACCGCCTTTAGTCGAGCAAATCCACCCCAGGACTTATTCTTTGGAAGCCTAGTACTTACTCTATCGATCTCTTTTGCCAAACCGCTAAGTTACGGGGACGCAAACACACCAGCATCGGTCGTCAAGTGAAGCTGGGGGGACAAACACGGACACAAACATATACACACACATACATATATATATATACATATATACGACGGGCTTCTTTCAGTTTCTGTTTACCAAATCCACTCACAAAGCTTTGGTCGGCCCGAGGCTATAGTAGAAGACACTTGCCCAAAGTGCCACGCAGTGGGACTGAACCCAGAACCATGTGGTTGGTAAGCAAGCTATAGTCTTAAATTTTACATATTCTTTTAAATGGTAAATTTTATGATTTGCGAAAAATCATATAAAACTAGTAAAATGGTTAAAAAATTTTCTATTTTATAATTGATTAGCTTATGGCTGTGACTTTAAAAATTTAGCTAAAACCTATTTAAAAAAAACATCATCATTATAATAACTATTATCATCATCATCATTACCATCACTATCATGACCATCATCATCATCACCATTGTCATCACGATCATCATCAGCATCATTATCCACATCACCATCATCATTACTTTCGTCATCACAATCATCATCACCATCGACATGATCATCATTATTGTTTTTATGTTCATTTCCTCCTTCTTCCCTGCACCCCCCCTGCCTCACCATGTTGACATGGGATGGAGGACTTAATCAGGCAGCAGTATAAAGCTAGATGCCTTTCCTGTCACCAACCTTTACCTCCTCTTTCAAGAAAGGTATTTTTATTCCTGCTTGGCTTCTTACAAAACAACCAAATTTTATAGTTCAGATAGGTGCATTGATATTGTTTCATAGCCGCAGGAGTGGCTGTGTGGTAAGTAGCTTGCTTACCAACCACATGGTTCAGGATTCATTCCCACTGCGTGGCACCTTGGGCAACTGTCTTCTACTATAGCCTCGGACCGACCAAAGCCTTGTGAGTGGATTTGGTAGACGGAAATTTTAAAAGAAGCCTGTCGTATATATATATATATATGTGTGTGTGTGTGTGTCTGTGTTTGTCCCCCCAACATCGCTTAACAACTGATGTTTGTGTGTTTACGGCCCCGTAACATAGCAGTTTGGCTTAACAGACCGATAGAATAAGTACTAGGCTTACAAAGAATAATTCCTGGGATCGATTTGCTTGACTAAAGGTGGTGCCCCAGCATGGCCACAGTCAAATGACTGAAACAAGTAAAAGAGTACTTGACAGATATTCCAAATAAATTGGCCTTTGAGAGAGATTGAGTGAAAGTACAAGAAAAATGATAATGTTTAATAAATTATTAGCAAAGTATCCCTTAAGCTGTGCTATTAACCCTTTTGTTACTATACATCCATTGAAATTCATTGCTTTTGTTTCAATTAATTTCGAAAATAACGAAGGGTGTAATAAAATAAACTGCACAAAGCTGATGTTTAGAACATAAATTAACACAAAATTTCGATAAAAGATGTTAATTTAGATCACATGAAAATGGAAATTCTGTATCATAGACTCTGGGGCAGTTTCAGATGGGTCGGCATCAAGAAGACTGACCTTTTGCTATTATATTTTGATTGAAATTCTCTGCTTTTGTTTCAATTAATTTTGAAAATAATGAATTCAGTTAAATAACTTTGTTATTAATTTCAATTTAGATTCTTTCAAACAAGGAATTTATATCATAAAACCAAAGGTGAGCCATGCATTTTCATATTAAAAAAGGTTAGAGACCTTCGTACCTTGACGATTCAAATATTTTAAGGGTGTGATGTCTAGCAGGTCAATAAACCACATTGGGGTTTCCTGCATTGGCTCACATGCTTCACCAATGAGTAGCTGTTAAAATCAATATTTATCACATTTAAACCAGGATGGTTTTATAGTATTGCAGAATGTTAGTGAAGGGTAGCTGCCTGTAATTCCATCCATCCTTATCTTTCGTTGACGCGAGATAACACAGACAATGTTCCAAACTCATATATGTAATTGAATTCATGTTGTGTGTCCGCAAAGCTATGCTCCTTATCTCTGTTCAATAACCAATAACCAATCAATACACACACACACACACACACATATATATACATATATATATATATATATATATA
>NC_069007.1:5321699-5324515 GCF_001194135.2 Octopus bimaculoides
TTTCAAAAGAATCAAGAATTTACAGAAATTTAGGTGTGGCTGGGTGTTAAGAAATTTGCTAAGCAAACACATGGCTTCAGGTTCGATTCCACTGCATGGCTTCTTGGACCTGCAGGGAACTCATAAAAGGCGGAGAGGGGACGTAAGTTCGTTTGCCCGAACATGAGAAATTATGGATTTCTCATTGGTTGAAAATTACTGTCCATACACGAATCCACGTGAAAAACTTCTTCAACGAAGTTCAGAATTCGGATATGGACAGTAATTTTCAACCAATGAGAAATCCATAATTTCTCATGTTTGGGCAAACGAACTTACATCCTCTCTCCGCCTCTTATGAGTTCGCTACACACCTATGATAAAAGATGAAGACACTTGTTCAAGGTAATATGCAGTGGGATTGAAACTGAAACCTCTTGTATTGCAAAGTAAGTGTCTTAATCGTACAGCAATGCCAATGTCTTTTATCTTCTAACTTTTACTTGTTTCTGTCATTTGACTGTGGCCATGCTGGAGCACTCTCTTGAAGAACATTTCTTCTTAGTCTGGTACTTATTTTATCGTTTTTTTTTAATGAACTGCTAAGTGATGGTCGACTTTGCCTTTCCTTCTTTGAGGTGGATAAAATGAGTACCAGTTGGAAACTGGGGTTGATGTGATTGACTTACCCTCTCCCTTAAAACTGCTGGCCTTGTACCAAAATTTGAAATTATGAGTCCACTCTGCTGGGTGGTTGGTGCCAGGAAGAGCATCCAGCCATAAAATCCCTGCCAAAACAGACACAGAAGTCTTTTGCAGTCTTCTGTCTGGCCGACTCCTAACAAATTATCCAACCCATGCCAGCATTAAACGAGGATGATGATGATAATGTGTATATGTGTGTGTTTGAGTCTCCTGTGTGCATGCATATGTGTAAGTTTATGTCTTCAGTGTGTGTGTGTGTGTGTGTGTGTGTGTGTGTGTGTGTGTGTGTGTGTGTGTGTGTGTGTGTGTGTGTGTGTGTGTGGTTGCTTGTTTCCAGTTTTCAGTGAAAACATGTCCAGCCACAAGGAAATATTACCTTGATGGAAACAGGTAAATGTTAGTGACAGGTAGGGCATCCAGCTGTAGAAAATCTGCCTCAATGAACTCAATGAATTTTATTTGATCCTTCAGCTGAGGAAAAGTGGACAAAAAAGGTAACAAAGTCATGACTGCATATTGCATATTTCAATAAATATGAAATTTGCAGTTAAAATATATAGAGTTAGGATTGAACGTGACATATTTAAATATAATAAATGTATAAAGGAACGAAAAGTGTTTATTGCTATTTCAAAATGGCTGCTCCATAGGAACTGACGTTACTATCATTTTAACCACAGCTGGTTATCAATACAATATGCACCCAATATATATTGCAAGCAGGGAAGTGAATCCTTACACTTTTCCAGCAACAGGACCCTGTTTACAATATGTATTGGGTGCAGACTGCATCGAATAACCAGCTGGAGGAGGTGTCCTCCTGGGGTTAAAATGGTAGTAACATTAGTTTCTTATTTCTTTACTGCCCACAAGGGGCTACACACAGAAGGGACAAACAAGGACTGACAAACGAATTTAGTTGATTATATCGACTCCAGTGTGTAACTGGTACTTATTCAATCGACCCCGAAAGGATGAAAGGCAAAGTTGACCTCGGCGGAATTTGAACTCAGAACACAGCGGCAGACAAAATACCGCTAAGCATTTTGCCAGGCATGCTAGCTCGCCACCTAGTAACATTAGTTTCTGCAAAGCAGTCACATTGAGGTGGTATTAAACATTACTTCTCAGTATAGTTACTGCTTTCGCCTCTCATAAAGAGATTTTCTAACAAGCTAACTTGCTTTTTGGAACCAAAATTATTAAGTAGAATTTTTAAAATAGTGAAAAATTTGAAGTCATTTATTAAAAAAAACTACATTTTTTTCCCATTCTTCAACTGATTTATGAACAGAACAAAAAATTCTTTGATAAGATTAGGGTTGAATGTTTTAATTTAAATATAATTCACAATGGATGGCTTTTGCCATTTGTTTTTCCATTAAAGGACTAGGAATGGTCTTAAGTAGGATTTTGAAAATATTCAAGAATTTGGAAGGATTTTTTGAAATAACTTTCTTCTCATTCAGGCAGTTCTTGGAACATAGCAAAAGGTAAAAATTAAGATGGAATGATTTAATTTCAATGTAATTAATTTTCAATGGATGGGATTGGTCTCTCCAGGTTGAGCCACTGGTTCTCTGCATTGAAAGATCAGAGTTCTGGTACTGCAGATATGTGAGTAGAATATCACAAGAAAGAAGCACAAGGCAGATTCATCAAGCTGAACCAACAGGCAGAAAACCTTGGAGTAGACCAAGAATGAGATGATTGGATAATATACATAAGACTGAAATAAATGGTTCTCTCAAGAATTGAATTGGCGACATAATTAAATGATAGCTTTTAAGGTAAAATTATAATAGAAAAGTAGATGTGTAGTAAGAAGCTTACTTTTTAACCCCATAGCTCCATGTTCAGTCCCACTGTGGGGGCACCTTGACCGAGTGTCTTTCCACTATAGCCTTGGGCTAACCAAAGCCTTGTGAGTGGATTTGGTAGACAGAAACTGAAAGAAGCCTATCAGATCGCTAACCACTACACACATTTTTTTCAATGCTTGTTTCTCTCCCTGTTTCTTTCTATGTTCCTTTCCGTGGAAGAGCATAGGCTCGAAACATTAAAGACTTTCTCACTTCCCAAGCGTTATATCAATACATGTGTTTGTTTTCTACACCACCTGTCTTCGTCTT
>NC_069007.1:5326061-5330647 GCF_001194135.2 Octopus bimaculoides
TTACAATAGCAGTTAATTTTTTTCTTTTATCGAAGAACATGAGGGGGTTGTGAACAGAAATTTCAAAAATGATCATGTCACTGCTTTAACATCACCTTTTTCTATGTCAGCATGGGTCAGATGGAATTTATTGAGACCAGATGAGAAAAGAAGGAATTAATAGTTAGACTTACATTCCAGAACACCTCTATCTTGGTTGGAGATGAGCTCTTTGCAATTAGGTTCTGGGGACTCCCTGTTGGGGCTGCAATGTAAGTAAAGAGAAATGTCATGATTGGAACAAGAATTTCTATATTTTATTTGATTTTTAAAATTTTCTTTTGAAGGGTCAGTTGCTTGTAGAAAGAACCCTGTTAATTTCTTGGTGAATGTCTAAACACAATATCAAATAAATAAATTGAAGTTTGTTTTGCAAGATTCTTGATGTGAAATCATGTGTTGAAACAAATTTTGTTATATTTCCGGATGATCGTTTTTATTTTGTCAAATGAATACACACCCATTATATATTCATTCTTCTCTCGCTTATCCTTGTTTTTATTCTATCTTATGTCCATTGTCTGGAAATCTTTCATCACCCATCTTTCAGTACACTCCAGAAAGAAATAGAGTGAACTAAACAGACGAGGAGGAAACACATGGATGGAAGAGTTACGGAAAAGGTCACAGATGTGTGACGAAAGATTTCCAGACAATGGACATAAGATAAAATAAGAACAATAATAAACGAGTGAAGAATGAATATATAATGGATGTGTTTATTGGACACAAAAAAAAATGGCCATCCCAAAATAAATAATAAAATGTTTGATTAATAAGCTTTGAGTGAATTCTTACATCCATGTGAAATTTCTACAACATTAGGCAATAAATAAATACAGTCTTCATCTCCATCATCATTTAATGTCCATTCTTCTATGCTTGTATGAGTCAGAATGTGTATTTGTGGTTGATTTTTTTACAGCTGGATGCCCTTCCTGTCACCAACCCACGCCTTTTTCCAAGGAAGCTAAATATATCCCCATGGCTAGTCATGTTTCTCATGGAAGCCTGAAAAATGAACAACCTGGCTTGTATGACAGTGAAACTTGTTTATAACCCTCACAGGATATCAAAACCAAGACACACACACACACACACACACACAAATGCATATATATGACACGTTTCTTTCAGTTTCCATCAACCAAATACTACAATTTGATCTTAGGCAAAAGCACTGGACAAAAGGCTTTGTGGTTGTTTGGTCTGCCAGAAATAACAGCCAAATCACTTTCAAATAACATGCTCTAATAAACATCTGTCATTTATTATTCACATGTAGTCATTGGACTGCGACCATGCTGGGGCACTGCCTTGAAAGGTTTAGTCAAACAAATCGAACCTGGCACTGGTGTTTATTCTACCAGTCACTTTTGATGAATTGCTAGGTCACAAGGACATAAACAAACCAACACTGGTTGTCAAGTGCTGAGATGGGGGACAAACATGAATGCAAAGATACACATACATGCACATATATATATATATATATATATATATATATATATATATATTTATGGCAAACTTCTTTCAGTTTTCATCTACCAAATTCACTTGTAGGCAAAGGTGTGGGTACATGGTTAAAAACTTTGCCTCCCAACCACATGGTTTCAAGTTCAGTCTCACTGTATGGCAACTTGGGCAAGTGTCTTCTAATCTGGTTTCAAATTTTGGCACAAGGCCAGCAATTTCAGGGACGGGGTTAAGTTGATTGCATCCATCCCAGTGCTCAATTGGTACTTATTGACGCTATGAAAGGTGGGGCAGTTCTGTGTCTGCGTTTTCCAGGTGTCAAGGTTGATTTGAAAGCATGTACATACAAACACATACATACTCATATATGATGGGTTTCTGTACAGTTTCCATCCACCAAATTCACTCACAAGACATTGAGCCAGTTGAAGTTAAAAGAAAAGAGTGGAAGCCACCTGCCCAAGGTGCCACAGAGTGGGATTGATCCCAAACATCACAGTTGCAAAACAAGCTTGTCAAGTACACCACCATGCTTACACCAAACCTTGGTTACTGATTTTTGATTCACTGATTGATTGATCTAGCATATATAATGATCTCAAATTATTGATTTTTTTCTCTGCTAGTCAACACCTTTGAGAAATATAAAAAAAAGAATTCATCTTGAATGATAAGAATAGACATTACACTTTGATCGTAGACGAAAATGCTGGAGGAGGTTCTGTGTGGTTGTTTGGCACGCTAGAAATAACACCCAAATCACTCTCGAATAATATGCTCTCTTTAATATCTCCTTTCATCATTTAGATGTGACTGTGGCCATGCTGGGGCAACACCTTAAAGGGTTTAGTCAAACAAATCGACCCCTGCACTTAGTATTTTGTTTTATGCCTGGTATTTATTCTATCTCTTTTACTCTTTTACTTGTTTCAGTCATTTGACTGTAGCCATGCTGGAGCACCACCTTTAGTCAAATCAAATCGACCCCAGGACTTATTCTTTGTAAGCCTAGTACTTATTCTATCGGTCTCTTTTGCCGAACCGCTAAGTTACGGGGACGTAAACACACCAGCATCGGTTGTCAAGCGATGTTGGGGGGAACAAACACATACACACACACATATATATATATATACATATATACGACAGGCTTCTTTCAGTTTCCGTCTACCAAATCCACTCACAAGGCTTCGGTCGGCCCGAGGCTATAGTAGAAGACACTTGCCCAAGGTGCCACGCTGTGGGACTGTACCTGCAACCATGTGGTTGGTAAGCAAGCTACTTACCACACAGCCACTCCTACGCCTATATCGATCACTTTTACTGAATTTATAAGTCACAAGGGCAAAGACAAACCAACACTTGTTGCCAAGTGTGAGATGGAGGACAAAAATGAACGCAAGGACAAATACACTCATATGTGTAGGTGCTGAAAAGTTCCTAGCCTTGGATAAAAGAAAATACAGAAGGATCAGTTGATGATTTTATTCAACATCTTCCCCTCTCAGATTCACACACTTATTGCAGCGGTCCTTCAATCTCTCTAAGCCCTGTAAAAGAACTTGGAAAGTTGGGTCTCCTGCCAAGCCTTTTGCAATACCCTTACAGCCAAGAACTGTCCAGCACCCCCTCCTATATACATACATTTCCCCCCACTATGACCCCCTCACCCCATCCAATCCTCTCTCTCACTTCACCTATATTCACCTCACCACTGTACCTCGAAGATATATCTTGACACATCTCTACTATCGTCTTTCTCAGTCTCTCCCTCTTTATCTTTCTGTTTAAGTCTCTCTTTCTCTCCTTTCTTTTCCACCTGGGGTACCCTTGTATCTTCTCTGGCTTTCTCATCAACAGGCACAAAGCCACCTACCTCAATACTACTCCCCGCTCCAGATGAGGGGGGCTCTGTCTTGCTTTTGCAAGTTACTTGGTGACCCTGCTGGTGCTGGTGCTATGAAAATGAGCCCCGGGGCACTCTGTAGAGGGGCTGGTGTTAGGAAGGGCATCCAGCCATGGAAATTATGATGAAACAGACAATGGAGCTTAGCACAGCCAAGTGGTTTGCCAGCTCTTGTCAAACTGTCCAACCATCATCATCATCATTGTCATCATCATTTAAAACAGCTTTTAAATGATGACAATGATATAGGTTCTATCTTATTCATTCTTTTATCATTTCTCTTGTACTTGTGCCAGTCTTGTGATTGTGGCCATGCTGGCGCACCACCTTGAAGGATTCTTAATCGAATGAATCGACCCCAGGACTTATTCTTTGGAAGGCTAGTACTTATTCTATCGGTCTCTTTTACCGAACCGCTAAGTTACGGGGACATAAACACACCAGCATCGGTTGTCAAGCGATGTTGGGGGGGACAAACACAGACACACAAACACATACACACATACATACATATATATATATATATATATATATATATGACAGGCTTCTTTCAGTTTCCGTCTACCAAATCCACTCACAAGGCTTTGGTCGGCCCGAGGCTATAGTAGAAGACACTTGCCCAAGATGCCACGCAGTGGGACTGAACCCGGAACCATGTGGTTAGGAAGCAAGTTACTTACCACACAGCCACTCCTACGCCTTCTGCATTATTTCCATCTACCAAACTCACTCGTGAAGTGTTTGGTTGACCCAGGGCTATAGAAGAACACCTGCCCAAGGTGCCATGCAGTGGGACTGAACCCACAAGCGCAAGACCACCACATAGCTGCTTATAGTCACACTTCCTAACCATGCAGCCACCTCAGCACCTATTCTCACAATGCTATAAAAAAAATAAACTAGCATTACATCGCAAAAGATCGCAACATTTTCGACAGGAAAATAATAAAAAAATAATATAATAATTCTCTCAACAACTACTTCAGATAACTATGTTCTGCTAACTGTATACCACACAAAGACAGAGTGATGTACCGGGGTGGAAGGTGGGGTGGTCTATGCCTATGATTACCCATAGAGTCTGTGGAAAATTAAAAAAAAAAAAATAAAATTATTAATACACAATCAATAATATGTTCACTTCTATGGTGGTTTTTTTGTGGGG
>NC_069007.1:5331287-5334911 GCF_001194135.2 Octopus bimaculoides
GTCTATGCCTATGATTACCCATAGAGTCTGTGGAAAATTAAAAAAAAAAAACCCAAACTGGTAGAAATAAAGTTATTTAGAGAAACTACATATATTCAAAGAATTCTGACATTTCCCCTCATTTTTATTTGATCCACCGCCACCACCATCGCCACCGCTGCCACCCCATGTAGAATTACTTTCTTCTTTTGATATTCCTTTCTACCATCAACATCACCCTTACCACCAACAACAACAACAGTAACAATAACATCGCTAAAAGCAATGGAGAAACTCTCAAAATACTAAAAATATGGAAATAGAGATAACCCGAATAGGGAGCCTAAAAACAGAAACAATCCCTATAACAATAGGTGCATTAGGTATGATTAAAAAACATTCAGACGAATACTTAACCAAAACATCAGGACTTATGAATATATAAAACATACAGAAAATAGCTCTTCAAGGCATTGCACACACCCTACGTAAAGCACTTTCAATGCAGGGAAACTAACAGCACCTAAACAAACCCTAACCCTAACCCAAGACACACAGAGCCGTGCTTGGTAACGCAGTGTACGTTCGTGATAAAAGTAAGACTACTAAATAATAATAATAATAATAATAATAATAATAATAATAATAATAATAATAATAATAATAATAATGATAATAATGCCCAGATGCAGTACCAAGCAGTGGCTCTCATGGCTTCTGATCTTAATTGATTGGAAGTGTTATCATGTACGTTGTTTTGTCTTGGTATAAAAAGATGGGCTACAGCAAATATTCTGCTCAGCACCACAGATTTGCTTGTCAGTTGTTTGACCTTAACCAGTTAAGCATGTCCCTTGGTGGCTGACGATATGTGCATCTCTGATCCTCAGCAGAAGTAGTGGGGGAGCATCATAGCTGTGCGTTGAGGGAGATTCTTTGGGCTTTGAGTAATTCACTTTTGGAAACATGGGTATTTCGTTCAACATCTTCAAACAACCCTTATTCAGGGACCTCCTGAGTGGAAATGGGCTACTCAATCTGAACAAAATTCTAACTGGGCGTAAAATGTAATCAAAACGAAAGATCGCCGGAACCTAGTGCAGCTCTCTGGCTTGTTCCCTCTGGTCAAACCGTCCAACCCACACCAGCATGGAAAACGGATGTTAAAGGATGATGATGATAATAGGGAGTGAAGAGAAAGAGATTTGGCCATTACATCTTGTCAGCTGAATGACTGTATAGTGTCCCTTCCTCCTCTTGTCTCATTTATAAACTGATGTGCCATATGGCATCATAGGAACAGGCATGAGTGTGTGGTTGAGAAATTTCCTTCCCAATGACAGGGTTCCAGGTTCAGTCCACTATGTGGCACTTTGGATGTCTCTTACTATAACCTCTGGTCAACCAAAACTTTGTGAGTGAATTTGGGAAGTGAAAACAAGAAAACACTTGTCATATGTGTGTGCATCCATATGTGTGTGTATATTAATATATACACACAATTATCATATATGAGGTAGAAACTTGGATATTGAACAGAACAATGGAAAAGAAATCGAGGACTTTGAGAAGTGGATCTTTTATAGGTTGATCGGAATAAGTTGGAAAGACAAGGTATCAAATGCTGCAGTATCAGTAAAGCTGAAAATCCAAAGAGTGATAACCCAAGATGTTCCTGATAGAAAGTATGGAGGAGAAAAATAGCAAGAGACTATCAAAGATGTTTGTAGACTGATGCCATCAAGGAATGAACCAGAAACCCTAACCCTATTCCAACTGATTTTATGCAGTACAAACAGGCAGGAGAGTGGAGAGTTTTGGCAAGTTGATCCCTAGACACAAGAAGGGCTCCTGGTGGATGAAATATAATGATTATGCTATGATGTTCGATTCAAGGGTGATTTAGTTGTTATTTCTAGCAAGTCAATTAACCACAAGTCTGTGCTTGGTTGTTGTCTCATTAATGCATTGATGCATCATACCTTGGACACAAAGAGAGCATCTGACTAATGAGTGATAATGATTATGCTATGATGTTTGATCCGAGGGAGACTTGGTTGTGTTTCTAGCAAGTCAACTGACCACATAGAGACTCCCCTCGTTAAATACATTGATACATCACGCTAATATTAATCAAAAGAAATCGCAAGACATCATTCAAGTGCTAATGAGATTTTGATCAAAGATTTTAGTTTTAAAACATAAACATGGATATTCCCAGGTGGATTTGTATCAAAAGGAAATGGCCGAGACGTTTTTAGCTGTGTCCTCTTTTGAGTACACGCAAGAAATTTAAATCTGAAGCATTCATAATTTCAAAACAATTTTTTGCAACTTCTAATTTTTCTGTTCTCTTTTAACTAAATAACACATTCACAGAAGAAAAAAAAAAAGGAAAAGAGGTAAAAATAATAATTAATTCTGTCTTACAGACTAACGAACTGATAATAATTTGCAGTTGTTTCTAAAAACACTGTAAAAAAGAATTTAAAACAGCTTTTAAAAACCAGGTTCTGAAGAAATTAATAGTCTGTCTGCATTGGCCCAAAATTTATTTAGTTCGTTAAGCTTGATGAGTTTACATATGAGGTTTATATATAATGTGGCTGTGTGGTAAGAAGTTTGATTCCCTGTCACATGGTTCTGAGCTCAGTCCCACTGTTGGCACATTGGGAAAATGTTTTTACTATAGGCCCAGGCCGACCAAAGTCTTGTGAGAGGATTTGATCAGTGGAAACTGAAAGAAGCCTGCCATGTGTGTGTGTGTGGGGGGGTGTAAGTTATACATGTGGCTGTGTGGTAAGAAGCTTGCTTCCCAACCTTGCTTACGAACCGCATGGTTCTGGGTTCAGTCCCACTGCATGACACCTTGGGCAAGTGTCTTCATCTATAGCCTCGGGCCGACCAAAGCCTTGTGAGTGGATTTGGTAGACGGAAACTGAAAGAAGCCCGTCGTATATATATATATATATATATTTGTGTGTGTGTGTGTGTGTGTGTGTGTTTGTGTATATGTTTGTGTGTCTGTGTTTGTCCCCCCAACATCGCTTGACAACTGATGCTGGTGTGTTTACGTCCCCGTAACTTAGAGGTTCAGCAAAAGAGACCAATAGAATAAGTACTAGGCTTACAAAGAATAAGTCCTGGGGTCGATTAGCTCAACAAAAGGCAGTGCTCCAGCATGGCCACAGTCAAATGACTGAAACAAGTAAAAGAGTAAAGAGAGTAAATGGTTTTCCATATCAATTCCAGTCTACCAAATCCACTCATAAGGCTTTGGTCAGCTGGAGGCTATAATAGGAGCCACTTGCCCAAGGTGCCAAGCAGTGAGATTGAACTTGAAACTATGGGGTTATGAAGCAAATATTAACTACACGGCTCTGCTTGTTTATTATTCGAATATCATCATTAACACATTCTCCTTCCAATGAGAGTTCAAATAGGATTCATAAAGTTTTGCAATAATTTAGCTTCCAGATTTATGAATTAATTAACAAAAATAATGAAAATACATAAAATAAGATAAAAGTGTATGCCTGCTACATTCTGTTCAGATAATGTGAATAACATGAATATTAATTTTGGAGAATGTTGTCATAAAAGAACAAAAACAAAAAAAAAAAAATATCAACAAAAAACAAAACT
>NC_069007.1:5337040-5341983 GCF_001194135.2 Octopus bimaculoides
GGTTTATTGGCGGTGAGTGGAGGCGCAATGGCCCAGTGGTTAGGGCAGCGGACTCGCGGTCATAGGATCGCGGTTTCGATTCCCAGACAGGGCGTTGTGAGTGTTTATTGAGCGAAAACACCTAAAGCTCCACGAGGCTCCGGCAGGGGATGGTGGCGAACCCTGCTGTACTCTTTCCCCACAACTTTCTCTCCCTCTTACTTCCTGTTTCTGTTGTGCCTGTAATTCAAAAGGGTCAGCCTTGTCACACTGTGTCACGCTGAATATCCCCGAGAACTACGTTAAGGGTACACGTGTCTGTGGAGTGCTCAGCCACTTGCACGTTAATTTCACGAGCAGGCTGTTCCGTTGATCGGATCAATTGGAACCCTCGACATCGTAAGCGACGGAGTGCCAATAACAACAAAAGACCACCGAAAACACTAAAGAAAATTGATTATATTTCAGGTTTTTCATGTCATTTAAATTAATTTGACCGTTCTGCAGATAACTGTGCACTTATTTTCCAAAAATGGATTGCAGGGGGCCGATTTGTAGGTGTATGGGCTCCTATTTCTAGCAATCCATGTACTGTCTATTTCACTGTAATGTCTATATATCCTTATTAAAAGCAAAACTTGTTTGTTTGTGTCTACGTAGACCACCGAAAACACTAAAGAAAATTGATTATATTTCAGGTTTTTCATGTCATTTAAATTAATTTGACCATTCCACAGATAACTGTGCAATTGTTTTCTGAAAATGGAATGGTGGGTGGGTAGGGTGAGTTAGGGGTGTATTGACTCCTATTTCTGGCTATCCACGCATTGTCTATTTCTCTAATGCTTTTTACGGAGTGACAAAAACTACTCCACATACCACTCAATCCATCTCTAACTTTCTCTAAGTTTATACATTTATTTCTTTGAAGTTGCCATCAGATCTCTGCTTTCTCTCTGACTACGTGTCCCTCTCTCTATGTCTCTATCTCACTCACTCTCTCTGGTTGTATATGTTTGTCTCTCTCACTACCTCTACCTCTTTTTCTCTCTAGAGAAAAAACAAAACAAATGACAAACAGTGAAAGAGGGTTATGGAGAAAAAAACAAGTGAGACGCCAGACCTGCTATCTCTCTGTTTATATGTCTCTCTCTATGTCTCTATCTCTCTCACTATCTCCCCCCCCCTCTCTCTCTCTCTCGTTGTACACAGACATGACAGAATTAAATAGACACCCCACAAAACATCGTTTTATGTTTATTCTTGTAAAGGCTTATATTTTTTATTAATTGACATTTTTTATGTTTGTTATGTATGTGTGTATGTATGTATGTATGTGTGCATATCTATGTATGTGTGTATGTGTGTGTGTATGTATGTATGTACGCATGTATGTGTGCGTATGTGTGTATCTATGTATGTGTGTGTGTATGTATGTACGTATGTATGTGTGTGTATGTATGCATGTATGTGTGCGTATGTGTGTATCTATGTATGTGTGTGTATGTATGTATGTATGTACGTACGCATGTATGTGTGCGTATGTGTGTATGTATGTATGTGTGTGTGTATGTATGTATGTACGTATGTGTGTATGTATGTATGTATGTATGTGTGTATGGATGGATGGATGAATGTATGTGTGTCTATGCATTAGCTTACATGTCTAAGTGAATGCTTGAGTGTGTGTATGTAAATGTGTGTATGCATGCATGAGTGTGTGTGTGTGTGTACAGGAGTATGTGTATGTGTGTGATTGTAAGTTTGTGTATCTGTATATGTGTGTGTGTGTGTATGTGTGTGAGTAAGTATCCCTGAATGTATATGTGCATGTGGAGGGATGCATGTGTGCATTTTTGTATTTGTATGTGTATGTGTGTGCACGAGCATGTGTGTGTGTGTGTATGTGTGCGTGCAGATATCTATTATTATTTATCCTCAATTCAGCCATAACCCAGGAGACATCTGACCAACGACCTTCCAACCATGACAACCTTGTCTTTCTATCTAATATTTCTTTTTTATCTTCCAAATATCAGTTTGTGGTTGGCAGTAAATTTGGCTGCTATTTCTAGCAGGTTGAATAATCACATAGAATAATCCATTCCAGAATGTTTAAGCTGAAGGGGATTCCGGTGACAATAGAAGTGGTGGAGGTGGTGATGCTTGTGATGGTGATGATGATGATGACAGTGGTAGGGGCTGTGTTGGTAGCGGTTGTGGTTCTTGGTGGTAGTGTTGGTGCTGACAATGATGAGGGTGGTGGTGGTGACGCTGATGATGGTGCCGATGATGGTAATAATGGTGTGGCTGTGGGGATGGTAGCAGTGGTGGTTGTGTTGGTGGTAGTAATGGTGATGATGGTGATGATAGTTATGATGATGATGATGGTGGTGATGGTAGTGGTAATGGTTCAGTTGGTGATGATGATGATGGTAGCAGTGGTGGTTGTAGTTCTGGTGTTGGTGATGAAGGCAGTGGTGTCAGTGGTGGTGATGATGATGGTTGTGGTGGTAGTGGTTGTGTTGGTGATGATGATGATGATGGTAGTAGAGATGGAGGTGATGGTGGTAACGACAATGACAGTGGTGGTGGTGGTGGTGGTGGTGGTGGTGGTGGTGGTGGTAATGGCCTGAGTAAATTTTGTTTGATGTTGTTGTTGTTGCTGTTGTTTAACCCCGAGTCAACTCTGATCAAGCAAACCTATGATCAGCCGTGCATTTAACTGCAACAAGGGTCAGGTCACATCCTGCCAGCTCACATCTTTCCACGGGGTCTTAGAATTAACGCCGCTGGATATGGTGAGATGCCAGAAACAGTTGTTAATGCACATTACCATTTTGCATCCAATGGAACATGCTTGCTTCACTTCTTCCAGGTTCTTCATAAGTCTTCTGCATTCAAAGACCACATCTAACTACCATGCAGCATCACAATTCTGACACAAGCATTGTACAACTTCCCTTTCATTCTGAAGAAGAAAACCCTGCAGCTGACGGTGCTAGTAGACCCCTGAATCCTTTCTTAATTTATTATAATGCTGATCCCTATACTTATGTCACCTAGGTAACAGAAATTACTGACTACTTCTAGTAAGGTATTTGGGTTTTGAATCCTTTAGAATTTAAACTGGCCATATCTACCTATTCTACCTATTCTATAACCAGATCCAGCCTCTCTTACACCTACCCCATGATGTCATTCTAAAAGAAATATTATCATATCATAGGAGTGGCTGTGTGGTAAGTAGCTTGCTTACCAACCACATGGTTCCGGGTTCAGTTCCACTGCGTGGCACTTTGGGCAAGTGGCTTCTACTATAGCCTCGGGCCGACCAAAGCCTTGTGAGTGGATTTAGTAGATGGAAACTGAAAGAAGCCCGTCGTATATATGTATATATATATATGTATGTGTGTGTGTATATATGTTTGTGTGTCTTTGTTTGTCCTCCCAACATCGCTTGTCAACCGATGCTGGTGTGTTTATGTCCCCGTAACTTAGCGGTTCGGCAAAATAGACCGATAGAATAAGTACTAGGCTTAGAAACAATAAGTCCTGGGGGCCATTTGCTCGACTAAAGGCGGTGCTCTAGCATGGTCACAGTCAAATGACTGAAACAAGTAAAAGAGTAAAAGAGTATATCATTAAAATTTTAAAGCTATGAGATAGTGCATGATGAATTCAAAATGAGAATGGATGAGAATTACATTCGACAAAGTAATCTGAATGCTAAAGGGTTGAGAGAGTCTTTAACTGGAATGTTCTTTGTGTATTTTCCTCCAAAGTTTACCAAAGTTTACCTTTGTTGTTAGCTTACCTGGGATCCAACTACACCTCGTGTGTGTCCAAAACTTACATTGGGTAACAATAGATACAGTTCCTATCTTGGTTGTTGGCACTCCGTCGCTTACGACGTCGAGGTTTCCAGTTGATCCGATAAAACGGAACAGCCTGCTCGGGAAATTAACGTGCAAGTGGTTGAGCACTCCACAGACATGTGTACCCTTAATGCAGTTCTCGGGGATATTCAGTATGACACAATGTTACAAGGCTGACCCTTTGAAGTACAGGCACAACAGAAACAGGAAGTAAGAGTGAGAGAAAGTTGTGGTGGAAGAGTACAGCAGGGTTCGCCACCATCCCCTGCCGGAGCCTCGTGGAGCTTTGGGTGTTTTCGTTCAATAAACACTCACAACGCCCGGTCTGGGTATCGAAACCGCGATCCTATGACCGTAAAATAGTAAAACAAAAAATAATGTGTATTTTTGTATAAATAAAGTGGAACTTTATTTATATTTGTGAAGTTTCCTTCTACTTTTTTTAATTGCAAAGTCTTTGATCAGATTCTCAAAATTAATCCTATGTAATATGTCTGTATCTATACTTAGAAGAAACAAGGTATCCTGAATAGCTTGGCTCACGTGATAGTGTTATTAACAGGGCTGGATTAAGACCCATTGAGGCTCTAAGCTCTTAGAAGATTCTGATGATCCCATCTATATATAATTCAAATATAAACAATATTAAGTTATAAAATAAATTCCTATTTTTCAAAATGAAGCAAAACTAACAATAAAATGGAAAACAGTGTTTAATTTTGCATACTTCCACTTTATTTCTATTGGGTTGTCCGGAAAGTTCGTACCTATTTATAGTAGCTTACCTTTTGACTTATTTGCCATGAAACCACCTCAATTCTCGGAAGAGGGTATTTTCAAGTCAAAGGAAAGATGGAGACGCATTGTGCAACAAAATGGTTCATATTTGGTTGATTAAAAATGTAATGGCAAGTATTTATTGACCTTTTTATTTCCTCTAAAAATCGGCACGAACTTTCAGGACAACCCAATATTTGAAAATTTTTCTCACACGCTTTTTTTTTTTTAATTGCCAAGTCTTTGATTAGATCCTCAGAATTAATCTTATGTTTAAAATGATTTTTTTTTTGTGTTGTAAAGCATTTA
>NC_069007.1:5342470-5344029 GCF_001194135.2 Octopus bimaculoides
TGTGTGTCTGTGTTTGTCCCCCCACCATCACTTGACAACCGATGCTGGTGTGTTACGTCCCCGTAACTTAGCGGTTCGGCAAAAAGGGCCCGATAGAATAAGTACTAGGCTTACAAAGTATAAGTCTTGGGGTCGATTTGCTCGACTAAAGGCGGTGCTCCAGCATGGCCGCAGTCAAATGACTGAAACAAGTGAAAGAGTAAAAGAGTACAAGAGTATGGACATATTAAACGCGCTCCAATTTCAGCCGCGTATATTCAAGAAAAATTATTTTTACGTCAATAAAGCAAGTTTAACATCAAATATAGGATCTGGTATGACTTTATGATGATAATGTTTTGGAAGCAAACACATCTCGTATGCTATCAAATACGGTAAACAATCTGAAGCTTAGGGGTTAGCAACCTGAGTTGCTATGAAGGCAAATAAACATATGTAAACAACAAATAGAAATGTGTTGCAAGGGAAGTAACTCTAATGTAAATACTTGTGTGAGTTATTTCCCTTATTTGAAGACCACCTAGCATCCTTCAATCAGTAATAACTAGAAATGTTATTTAGGACGTTCCCGATATGACCATCCTGACTTTCATACTAGCATTGGTAATATATCTTTTACTAGACTATGAACGTGTTCTCTTATAGGAGCATTGGGTATAAAGTGAGGACGATTTGACTGCTATTTCCCACGAACATGTGATCCTTATCTGGGGGTCCACATGTCCCTTGTGGGTCCACATGTCCCTTGTGGGTCCACATGTCCCTTGTGGGTCCAGATAAGATTTTGTTGTTAAAATTTATGTGCAATAAAATTGGTCAAACTTCAACAACACAATACTTTCACAGATTTTTCTTTATACAATTCCTAATAATTTTTAATTGTAATTAATAATATTTAATTACAGGACTTTTTAAAGTATGGAATGGGTATGAGGCAAAGTCATCTTTGGCCGGATTTGAACTCACAATCCAAAGAACCAGAGAAATTACTGCCAAATATCTTGCCCGTGCTCAAACAGATCTACCAACCCAAAACCTTTGAATAAAACAAGGTATCAGCTATATATTGGTGTCAATGGTATTAATCAAGCCCCCACCCAACTTAAATTTTCTGGCCTTGTACCAAAATTAGAAAGAGTTATTCACTGAGGTCAGCATTTCCTTTCATTCATTTGGGGTCGATAAAATAAGTACCAGTTGGACACTGAGGTTGATGTAATCAGATTATCCTCTCCACCAACATTGATGCCCTTGTGACAAAATTTGAAATTATTATTATTATATGTGGAGGCGCAATGGCCCTGTGGTTAGGGCAGCGGACTCACGGTCATAGGATTGCGGTTTCGATTCCCAGACCGGGCATTGTGAGTGTTTATTGAGCGAAAACACCTAAAAGCTCCACGAGGCTCCGGCAGGGGATGGTGGCGAACCCTGTTGTACTCTTTCACCACAACTTTCTCTCACTCTTACTTCCTGTTTCTGTTGTGCCTGTAATTCAAAGGGTCAGCCTTGTCACACTCTGTGTCACGCTGAATATCCCCGAGAACTACGTTAAGGGT
>NC_069007.1:5346182-5349544 GCF_001194135.2 Octopus bimaculoides
GCCGGCCACACCAGTCACACCAACAAGTTCATCAATTGTTTACCAACGGTCCTTCATGATCAGGTCATGAATTTTCGTGATGTTTTCATTCATTGGGTGGAGGCGTGTGGCTTAGTGGTTAGGGTGTCAGTCCCATGATCGTAAGATTGTGGTTTCGATTCCTGGACCAGGCGACACGTTGTGTTCTTGAGCAAAACACTTCATTTCACGTTGCTCCAGTCCACTCAGCTGGCAAAAATGAGTAACGCTGCGATGGACTGGCGTCCCGTCCAGCTGGGGAACACATACACCATTGAAACCGGGAAACCGGGCCCATGAGCCTGGCTAGGCTTTAAAGGGGCGCATTTATTATTTTTATTTTATTTTTCATTCATTGGGGATGTTGACGGTCGCCCTGAATGTGGTTGTTTTTCAAGCATCAAGTGACCATTCCGAAAATGTGAAAACCACTTGTGAACTTGTGTTTTGCTCATGGCAGCATCCTTGCAAGCTGTTTGAAGAATGACAACTGTTTTGGCTGCCATTTTCTCCAGCAGAAAACAATTTCATGGAAACATGCTGTTCCTTCGCTTCAGCCATCGCAAAAATCAACGAGCAGGGAAGAAGCACTGTAAGACAAAGACACACCACATGGCAGTATGACCATTGTTGACGCTGCCACTCGGCAGACTGATGCCTGGGGGTCACACCAAGTGGCTTATAGCGGCGGAAGCCTGGACTACAACAGGCATATACCACAGAGAATGATTCTGCTTACTTTTGGGTACCTCCTCGTATATATATATAAGCGTGACATAGTTCACAGCTGAGTATACTGTGTTCTCCTGGATCAGCAATAGACAATTCAGTGATAAACGACGATAGAGGTATTTTCTATGTAAAAAATAATAATAATAATAATAATAATAATAAAATGAAAAACTTAGAGTTACCTCCCATGATATCTCGAGCGTTCTTTGCATTATTTGGTGAACTGTGAAATTTAAGGGACTGACCGACGGTGCTGGAAATAGAAGTAAAATGATCTGTTAAAGACAAGTAACGGTATAGAATTGGTAGTGGTACCAAATATATTCTAGAATTTCATACAAGTGTTTCGAACTCGATGTACTTGTTGTTTAATTATCCATGGGCAAGTTCTCATGTATAATGCGCGGAAGTCAGGGAGATTTATAGTGTATTTTACCTGTGATACACAGGACAGGCAAACAATTAAGTTATAAATGAAAAGGAAAACCAAGGTGATATAATTTTTTCTTTAGTTATAAAGAATTCTTCAGTTCTTACCTTGTATTTCTGTTGTAACTGTGATAGGTGAAGAGAAATTCCCCCAAAGTTCTGTACCATTTTCAACATTGGCAGCTCTTACTCTGAAAATGTACGTTGTATAAGGATGTAAGCCGCGGACCGTATGGCTTATAAAGGGAGAATCTATGTTCACAAGTTCTTGAACAATTTGATCTATTAGAAAAAAATAAATAAAAATCAATAAAATAAAATCGGTCAGTTAAGTGACTTGGCACCTTTTAGCTGCAATCTCTTCTTCATATTCCAGCATAAATTAAAATTTGAAAGTAATTTATGTTGCTCTAAAAGCCTAACCATAAGTAAAATAAAATTTTAAGTTAGTGTTTAGCATAATGTAAGGAATGTTGGAAAAGTTAATTAGAAATAATTGCAAGGTAAGACAGGTAGATAATTAAAATTAGTGTTATAATATTTAATGTGGAGAACATTAAAACATCAGCCAGAAATAATTGAGGTGAGATAGACAGATAGTTAGGTTGGTATTAATATATTTATGTGGAGGGTATGAAAAAGTTAAGAAATAATAGTGTTTCTCGAAAAATAGATAATTAAGTTAGTGTTACTATATTTAATGTAGGGAATATTAAAATATTAACTAGATATAATTATGAGGTGAGACTAATAGATAATTAAAATTAGTGTTATAATATTTAATGTGGAGAATATTAAAACATCAGCTAGAAATAATTGAGAACATATTTATGTAGGGAGTATTAAAAAGTTAATAAGAAATAATTGCGTTTCTCGAAAAATAGATAATTAAGTTAGTGTTACTATATTTAATGTAGGGAATATTAAAATGTTAACTAGAAATAATTACGAGGTGTGACAGACAGTTAAGTTAGTGTTAAAAATCCATGATAACTAATATGATAAAGAAGGTAATAGACAACTGTGTGCACTGGAATGGTTGTCTATCCTTTCTTCTGTGAATAAATCAGTTAATAAAAAGTTGATACCTCCAAACTACGCTTTACTTTTACAACAGCCAATATCTATTTATTTATTTATGTAGTTATCCATTGATTTGTATTACAATGTAGACGTGATAAATTTTTGAATTAGTACAATAATTCATTGGAAATCTTTGCAAAAATATCATTTTCAATGATTAACCAGACCCAAAGTGACTTACAAGGAATAAAAACCAAGTTTGCTGCAGATAAACAGATAATATGTAAAGAATTGTGATAAGGTATAGATTGATTTCACATTTATCTTATGTAGAATCGGTTTAATCTTGAAACAAATGCAGCTGACCCTTTGAATTACAGGCACAACAGAAACAGGAAGAAAGAGTGAGAGAAAGTTGTGGTGAAAGAGTACAGCAGGGTTTGCCACCATCCCCTGCCGGAGCCTCGTGGAGCTTTAGGTGTTTTCGCTCAATAAACACTCACAACGCCCGGTCTGGGAATCGAAACCGTGATCCTATGACCGCGAGTCCGCTGCCCTAACCACTGGGCCATTGTGCCTCCTATTGTTGTATACTCCCACTTTATTTATATTTGAAAAGTTTTCTCCTACTTTTTTGAATTGCAAAGTCTTTGATCAGATCCTCGCAATTTATCTTACATAACACATCTCCTTCTATATTTAGAAGAGATAAGACACCCTGAATATTATTTTAGCAAATTTAAAGGGATTTCTTTTGTACTGTAAACCATTTACCATTTGTATGTTGCTTCTGTTTCGTTTATGATCTTAGCACGTGCTTATTTTGCTTAATGGTCAATCAGGCACGGGTTATTAACAGTAATTAAAGAAAAAAATTATTTCCAAATTAAATGATTTAAGTAAAGTCAGGCTTGATCTACCCTTGTTGTATCACTTTGATATTAGTTTTTGAGTGTTGAATAATCCAAAACACACAATAATTCCTACATAACATTAGAAAATGATGAATGAAAAAACAAAGATTTCTCATCATCATCATCATCATCATCATCATCATCATTTAACATCCATTTCCCCTGCTGGTATGGGTTGGACATTTTGATAGGAGCTGACAAGCTGGAGGGCTGCACTGGGCCCCTCTCTGTTTTGGCAGGGTTTCT
>NC_069007.1:5349595-5357140 GCF_001194135.2 Octopus bimaculoides
TTCCGATCTGTTAGTAGGGTGGGTGGGTTGTTTAGGTAGGTAGGTAGGTAGGGGTAGGTAGGTAGGTAGGTAGGAAGGTAGGTAGGGAGATAGGTAGGTAAGTAGGTAGGTAGGTAGGTAGGTAGGTAGATTTGACTGAACAGCCTTAAACAGTTCCTGATCTGGGATTTTTCAGAGGATGAAAAAAAGAAAAAAGAAAAACAGAAGCCATCAATCTACCTTGTGTCCAGTTAAGTGAATCTCTGTACAGCTGGTACTTCTTTAGGTTACCATGGAGATATTTTGGCCTCCACCAGGACAGGTAGATACTAACAGGTGATGTTTGGACAACCTGAAGCCTGATTGGCTCTGAAGGAGCTGCAATGGAATAAAAAGGTAAATAAAAAAATAAAATATAAAAGATAAAATCACAACAAATCTAAATGGATTATTGATCTGAGTCCATCGATGTGTTCCCTCACTCTGACTTTATAGCAATACTACGATGGACCCTGCTTTTCAGAATTGGCTGGTCTCATATGAAAGGAATGGGCCTTAGAGGTTAAAGGATCGAATTAATAATAACAGGATCATGGTCTTGAATTCCAGAAATCGGTGTATGTTGTGTTTCTGATAAAGACATAAACCCCTTATTCACATTGTTCCACTTGTATCAGTTGCACAGGAATGACCCTGCGAGAGGCTGGAGTCCCATTTTGGCTGAATGTGGTCATCTCATTTACTCATACACCATGGGGACTGGATAACTGGCAGATAAGTCCTAGAAGGCAGGACGATAATGTCCAGCAGTTGATCATGATGATCATGATTAAGCTCACATGCTGGTGTTGCACTGAATTCACAGGACTTGCCCATGTATCATCATCTTGTGACCCAGATTCTGTAGCCTCTCTCACAGATGCTTCTCTAACCTATATTTTCATCCCACTTTCCCTCAAATATTACACTGCTTAAAAGGATTTTTGTCCTTGGGTAGCAACTGTTACTTTGTAAGGTTTTGATTTTGATTCCCAGTGGTCAGTTGTGTCCTTGACCGCGATACTCTATATCATGTTTCTCCAGTCCACTCAGTTGGCAAAGATGAGCTGTACCTGTAATTCAATTGGCCGGCCTTGTAATATTCTGTGTCATGCTGAATTTCCCTGAGAAGTACATTAAGGGTATGGTTTGTCTGTAGAGTGTTCAACCACCGGCATTTTAGTTTTGCAAGCATGACTGTGACGCTCCCCCACCACGCCTACTCATCATCAGAAATCCACTCACTGTCAGCCACTAAGGGACATGCTCAAGTGGTTAAGGTCAAGCAACTGACAAAGCAAATCTGTTGTATTGAGCAGAATATTTGCTATAATGATATTTTTGTCCTTGGGTAGCAACTGTTATTTCCTATTTGCTAACCCTTAGAAAGAGCATGGAGGCGCAATGGCCCAGTGGTTAGGGCAGCGGATTCGCGTTCATAGGATCGCGGTTTCGATTCCCAGACTGGGCGTTGTGAGTGTTTATTGAGCGAAAACAGCAGGCTGTTCTGTTGATTGGATCAACTGAAACCCTCAACTGAAACCAACAACAACAACCCTTAGAAAGTATGAAAAATGGTTAATCTTTCCTTGAAAGTTTGCTTTTCTTACATTTATTCAAACCCTAAGAATCCCTCTCAACACATGGCTATAATGCTCCCTGCTCATCATCAGAGAAGCACATATTGTCAGCTACCAAAGGACGTGCTCAAGTGGTTAAGGTCAAGCAACTGACAAGCAAATCTGTGGTATTCAGCAGAATATTTGCTATAACGATATTTCTGCTTCAGCAACTCGGCACTGAATCTGTGTGAAATGTAATGGAAAATAGGTGAGTTTCAAAACATTGATGTCCAGGTCAGAATTGCAAATTTTGAAAGGATTAATAGTGATTTCCATTGATTTCTAGATAGAAAAAAAATTAATGCGCTTTTTGTCGTCAGCATGGAAAATTACACTGAAATTACATTTTATTTTTGAAAATAATCCATTAAAATATATATACAGTGATTTTGAAATATTTCGATCATAGACAAAAATTAGAAAAGCATTTAACAATCTCGTAAAATTTGCTAAAAATTTACGAGGAATCACTATGGGAAATAACTCTTACTATATCCCTATTTTGCAACTTAGAGTTACTTCCCTTGGTTGACTTTACTTAAAAACATTTTTTTTTTCTACTTCCCCACTTTCCAGTTTTCAAATTCTGCGACCAGCGAAAAATTTCGCTTACTTATTGCATGGATAATCTTAACTGACAAATTAACGTTTTGCATAACACTGTATCACATATATGTGTAGGCCCATCGGATTAGGGATACTCTTTTTAGCAAAGTTATGTCTAAATACCATAAAAATATATAGATACCATATACACACCCATGTCCGTCTGGCCACCCGCCCACCTGCACGCACGCATGCACGCACACATATACATACATACATACATACATACATGTTGTTGGCACTCCGTCGCTTACGACGTCGAGGGTTCCAGTTGATCCGATCAACGGAACAGCCTGCTCGTAAAATTAACGTGCAAGTGGCTGAGCACTCCACAGACACGTGTACCCTTAACGTAGTTCTCGGGGAGATTCAGCGTGATACAGTGTGACAAGGCTGACCCTTTGAATTACAGGCACAACAGAAACAGGAAGAAAGAGTGAGAGAAAGGTGTGGTGAAAGAGTACAGCAGGGTTCGCCACCATCGCCTGCCGGAGCCTCGTGGGGCTTTAGGTGTTTTCGCTCAATAAACACTCACAACGCCCGGTCTGGGAATCGAAACCGTGATCCTATGACCGCGAGTCCGCTGCCCTAACCACTGGGCCATTGCGCCTCCACTAACACACATACATACATACATACATATTAAACACACACACCCATATAAATGTGGATGGATATATATATATATATATATATATATATATGTGTGTGTGTGTGTATGTATATATATTTATATATATGGACACACACACACACTCACACACACGCGCGCGTACATATGTAACAGCATTTCATTTTGAATAATGAATGACAATACCTACAAAAACGGACAAACATAGAGACAGACAGACACACATATTCCATTCCTTTGTCGCTGCTTTTCATTTTATTATTTTTTTTCTCGTTGGTTTTATTTATTACCTGCCTGCCAGGTGGAAGCACTTTTCATATCACTCGGACTGCCCTCTCCAACTCGATTTCTTGCTGTGATAGTAAACACGTAGGTCTTGGCAGGCTCCAACCCAGTTACTAGCTGAGCAGTCACAGAACTAGGGATATTGTCCATGTACTTTTTGAACTGGGGTTTGTATAAGCTTCTGCAATGACAACAACAACAACAACAATAATAATAATCATAATAATAATAATAATAATAAATTCAAATTACGATAAACGTAAACAAGCAAACAAAGTTTGCTTTTTAGAAGCGTTGAAATGTCTTAGAAAGTTTAAGAAGTGATTTTAAAATTCTCAATCGCAGGATAATGCTAATAATATAGCCTGAACAGGATAAACTACCCCTATTTTGCAGAGAAAAGTGTAGGTAAATCTCTTCTTTAACTTTCTAAGACATCTCAACGCTTCTAAAAGCAAACTTCGTTTGTTTGTTTACGTTTGTCGTAATTTGAATTTAACATATGATAGCGTCTCACAAAGCGAGATTTCTATACATCTTAAATTTGCAGTGGAATCTGTAGTAGAGGAGTTTGGCTCAATCGGTCAGAGCAACGTGACGAATGATAATAATAATAATAGTCCTTTCTACTACAGGCACAAGGCCTGAATTTTTTGGGGGGGAGGGGAACAATCAATCACATTGACTCCAGTACTAGACTGGTACTGAATTTATCAAAAGGATGAAAGGCAAATTTGACCTTGGTGGAATTTGAACTCAGAACGTAGTGACAGACAAAATATCGCTAAGCATTTTGCCTGGCATGCTAACGATTCTTCCCTGCCTTAATAATAATAATAATAATAATAATGAAAAAAAAATTGCTTTCTGATTGATGTATCAATACCAGCAGATGACAACGTTTCTCTAAAAAAAATGGAGAAACTTTCAAAATACAAAGACCTGGAAATAGAGGTAACTCGAATGTGGAATCTAAAAACAGAAACAATTCCTATCATAGTAGGCGCATTAGGTATAATAAAAAAATATTCAGACAAATAAATAACAAAAACACCAGGACTTACAAATATATATAACATAGAGAAAATTGCACTACTGGGCACTGCACATATCCTACGCAAAACACTTTCAATACAGTAACCATAAGAGCATCACAGCAAACCACAGCACATACCCAAGGTGCACAGAGCTGCGCTCGGTAGCGAAGTGAAAGCACGTGATAAAAATAAAACTACTGAATAATAATAATAATAAAAATCATAGATACGGAAAAGAGAAGATGCTTACTTATTGACCCAATATGCCTGTTCAATTCAAGGATCGTAAAGACAGAGGAGGGAAAACAAAGAAAATACAATCCCTTAAAATTTGTAATAGGAAGAATTCAGATCATGTGAACAGTAAAAGGTCATGTCTATAATGATTGGTGTGTTGGGGGACAGTAAGCCAAGATATAGACAAATGGCTGAAGGAGATTGGAATAGAATGCCTGGTGGGGGCTTCTACAGAATGTTTGTCTCTTGAGGACAGCAAGGATCAGTAGTGGGGTTGTTTAGTGGTAACCGCTGCCACCACTGCCACCACTGTTGGATTATTGCCATAATCCTTGGACAAACACATTGTGGCATGGTGCGACAAATCTGATGGTGGCGCCACCGCCGCCACCATCAACAACAACAACACTATATCATTGTAGCCCACAGTTACTTACTCAGGTTTGTAACTGATAATGTAACCAGTAACATTGGTAAACGGTTCTTGTTCAGCAGGTTGCCATTCCAACATAATGGAAGTCGATGAAGTTGCGTAGAGTTTGGTCAAAGTTGGTGCTTTAGGTTGACCTTGAAATGAAGAAATTCAAACATTAACCATTTTTGGTGACAATATCTGTTAAAATATGCTACCTTTGTTGCAATTAATTTTCAAAATAATGAAGAATTTTGTAAAATAACTTTGCCATTATATTAAACTGGAGTTTGGAACATAAATTATCATGAAATTTTGAAGGAATTTAAAACAAGAAGTTTGAATCACAGAACCAATGGGGCAGTTTCAGGCAGGCTATTTTCAAAAAGGGTTCACTTTTTGTTACCATATTTCTGTTGAAATACAATGAAATGTTTTTCATTTAATTTTGAAAATAAAGAATTTAGTAAAAGAACTTTGTCATTTGTAAGTTGGTGTTTGGAATATAAATTAACAGGAAAATTTCAAGGAAGTTTTTAATTTTGATGCTTTTAAAACAGGAAACTTGTATCACAGAACCAGGTGTAGTCTCAAGTGGGCTGGTATCAAAATGGTTAAAATTCGTTTTACTATATTTCTGTTGAAATACATTGTCTCAGTTTTAATTAATTTAAAATGTAATGAAAGAATTTTGTAAAATAACTGTGTCGCAGGTATTTAAAGGGAAATTTGACAAGACAGTCAGTCGGCCGCTGACACTCGTTGACGCTGCATTGAAGAGGCCAGGGAACAGAAGAAAGAAGACATGCACTCAACACCAGAGCTGAAGACACGTCTGAAGGGGCGAGGGCCACCACGTCAAAACGGTAGAGGAGTAGGGGCCGAAACCGGATGTGGTTTCTCCTGATGATGTCTTGAGCTAACTGGATCCTATAAAGGAGCTGTTGTGGTAGCAGACCACGAAACATGGTTGAAATTTCTCCTTGGAACAAAAATTAACATGGGATTTTTATGACAAGTTTTAATTTAGATCAGTTTAAAACACGTAGACAGAGGGAATTATGTAATATTTAGCCTTTTTCTAACTGTATTTCTATCAACCTAAACTTCTTTTATTTCAGATAATTTCAAATATAATGAATAGAAAGAATTTCATTGTCAGGCAGATAATCATTGTTGGGAGAAATCACGTTGCTGGAAGGAGTTTCAATGCTGAGATGTGTTTCACAATAGGAAGGAGTATCATTATTAGAAAGAGTTTTTTTCTGAAGGACCATCATTGCTTCAAGGGGTTTCATTAATGGGAGGAGCTTCATAGCTGGAAAAGTGGTTCGTTTTTCAGAAAGAGTATCATTATGAGAACTCGTCGTCGTCTTTGTCGTCGTTGTCTTTGTCTTTGTCGTCGTCGTCATCGTCATCTTTGTCGTCATCGTTGTCATCATCATCGTCATTGTCATCATCATCGTCGTCTTTGTCGCTGTCGTCTTTGTCATCATTGTCTTTGTCGTCGTCGTCATCGTCATCATCATCATCTTCCTTGCTAACATGGGTTGGACAATTTGAGAAGAGCTGGCTAAGCAGAACACTATGCCAAGCTCTATTGTCTTTTTGGCATGGTTTCTATGGCTGGATGCCCTTCTTAATGCCATTCAGTCTACAAAAGTTCACTGGGTGCATTTCACGTGGTACCAGTACCAATGTGGCAACCAAGTAACTTGCAAAAGAAAGACAAAGTCCCCTCTGCTGGGGTGCAGAGTAGCATTGAATTAGATAGCTTTGTGCCTGTTGATGAGAGATTAAAAAGGATAACAGAGGGATAAAGATGGATGTCTTGCTCTAAAGGAGATACAACGGTACCCCAATTTGGAAGGAAAGGCGGGAAAGGGTGAGATGGGGAGGTTGAGAGAGATGGTAGTAGAGATGTGTCAAGACATATTTCCAAGGTACAATGGTGGGGTGAATATAGGTGAAGTGATAGTGAGGATTAGATGGAGAGAGTGGGTAACGGAGAGAGAGGGAGATAAGGAAATGAAACCCCGAAACTCGGAGTACTCACCGACAATACAAACAGGAACTGTAGAGGAAACGTTGTAAACTCTAGTGGAAGCCACACAGGTATAGTTACCTGAAAATAACAAAAATAAATAAATAAAATCAATAAATTGGTGCAGGTGTGGCTGTGTGGTTAAGAAGTTTGCTTCCTAACCACATGGTTTTGGGTTTAGTCCCACTGCTTGGCACCTTGGGAAAGTGTCTTCTACTATAGCCTCAGGATAACTACAGATTTGTGAGTGGATTTGGTAGACGGAAACTGAAAGAAGCCCATCGTATGTATGTGTGTGTGTTTGTGTTTGTTTTCCACCACTGCTTGGCAGCTGGTGTTGGTGTATTTATGTCTCTGTAACTTAACGGTTTGGCAAAAATGATCAACGTAATAAGCACCGGTCTTAAACAAATGTATTGGATTGATTCATTCGACTAGAAATTCTTCAAGGTAGTGCCTCAGCATGGCCACAGTCTGATGACTAAAACAAGGAAGAGGAAAATAAGCAAAAGAACTAAATGAAAGCAACCATAATATGACCATCATCCCGGAAGAGATGTAAGTTGATATTGAACTTACAAGTTCAGATTTAAACAGTAAAACAACAATATTCTTTTTGAACAAATTGAAAATTATAGAATGTTACAACCCCT
>NC_069007.1:5362941-5365040 GCF_001194135.2 Octopus bimaculoides
AATCAAAAAGTCATATTTGTCGGATTACAGATTGTAGATGTACTTTTAGGAAATCAAACTGCTATAATTACATATCATTTCACATGTATATATATATACGTGTGTATATGTGTGTGTATGTGCGTATGTGTGTGTATGCGTATTATATATATATATGTATATATATATATATATATACATGCATGTGCACACACACACACATAAGATGCACTATTAATGAGTGAACATTTCATCTGATTTATGTACATATAATTTGATACACATGCAAATATAGGCACAGGAGTGGCTGTGTGGTAAGTAGCTTGCTTACCAGCCACATGGTTCCGGGTTCAGTCCCACTGCATAGCATCTTGGGCAAATGTCTTCTACTATAGCCTCGGGGTGACCAAAGACTTGTGAGTGCATTTGGTAGACGGAAACTGAAAGAAGCCCGTTGTATATATATGTATATATATATATGTGTGTGTTTGTGTGTCTGTGTTTGTTCCCGACCATCGCTTGACAAACGATGCTGGTGTGTTTATGTGCCCGTCACTTGGCGGTTCGGCAAAAAAAGACTGATATAATAAGTACTAGACTTACAAAGAATAAGTCCTGGGGTCGATTTTCTCGACTAAAGGCGGTGCTCCAGCATGGCCGCAGTCAAATGACTGAAACAAGTAAAAGAGTAATATCTAACTCTCTATATTATTCAGATATGAATTAGAAGCAGTGCTAATGTTGTAAGCATTACTGAACACACATAGTCAATGTAAGTACTTTGCTTGTTCACTGGTAGGCTGCGATTTGACGAGGTGGAGATGACTCTCTCAAAGTGCTGGATGTTAAAACACCAGAAAATCACAGACAGTTGACACATCTCACTCCTGATTCCATCCAGTGCTTCACCATTCTTGTGGCTTATCAATATCATGTACCTGGACTGAATTGGAGGCAAACTGAACAGCCTGTCTACGACTATATGCAAGATAATGTACATATTATATCTTGTAAACAAACTTTTGTGAATGTTGAATGTGTCTGATATTTTACAGACAAGAAGGTAAATTTTGAAAGGCGGCGGGCTGGCAGAAACGTTAGCGCGCCGGGCAAAATGCTTAGCGGTATTTTGTCTGCCGCTATGTTCTGAGTTCAAATTCTGCCAAGGTCGACTTTGCCTTTCATCCTTTCGAGGTCGATTAAATAAGTACCGGTTACGCACTGGGGTCGATATAATTGACTTAATCTCTTTGTCTGTCCTTGTTTGTCCCCTTTATGTTTAGCCCCTTGTGGGCAATAAAGAAATAAGAAAGTAAATTTTGAACACAGTACAGCTATGAAAACAGCAGAAAGACTGGGTATTTCAAACCTATTAGATAGGTAAAAGTTACCACCAGGTGGCTACAGGTTAGCTGCTGGCATTTTATAAGGGTAAAATCCAATCTTTCTCTGCTTTTTTCATAGTTATACTACATTCGAAATTTACTTTCTTGTCTATTATATATTAAAAGTGGACGTGCAATGGCCCAGTGGTTAGGGCAGCGGACTCGCGGTCATAGGATCGCGGTTTCGGTTCCCAGACTGAGCGTTGTGAGTGTTTATTGAGCGGAAACACCGAAAGCTCCACGAGGCTGACCAGCTTGACCAATTAAATGCAGTGATCCACCAGAAGCATCCATCATTTCCTAACTGTAAGGTCATTGTTTTTCATCTTGACAAGTACATATATGCACACACACACACACACACATCTGATGGACTTCTTTCAGTTTCCATCTACCAAATCCACTCACAAGGCTTTGGCTGACTCGAAGCTATATTAGAAGACACTTGCCTAAAGTGCCACACAGTGGGATTGAACCCGGAACCATGTGGTTGGTAATGTAAGCAAGGTACTTACCACACATCCACTCCTGCACCTATATATATATAGCCTCGGGCCGACCAAAGCCTTGTGAGTGGATTTGGTAGACGGAAACTGAAAGAAGCCCGTCGTATATATGTATATATATATATATATGTATGTGTGTTTGTGTGTCTGTGTTTGTCCCCCCACCATCGCTTGACAACCGATGCTGGTGTGTTTACGTCCCCGTAACTTAGCGGTTCGGCAATAAGAG
>NC_069007.1:5366614-5374748 GCF_001194135.2 Octopus bimaculoides
TATATATATATATATATATATATGAGAGGGGTTTGTGGTCAGATGGCACTTCAGTCTTGGGTCTTCAGATCCAAGAAAGGGTGCTGGGAATTTTGGACAGGGGAGGAGTTCCTCACTCCTTTCCACCATTCCTCTACCTATTTCGATGCCAGTATTTGACTGATATGTTATTTTATAAACCCTGAATGGGTGAAAGACATACCCGACTTCAGCAGGACTTGGACCTAGGCTGTAAAGAACTGAAAGAAAAAATATCACAAAACATTTTGTTGGACGCTCTAACAATTCTCGAAGTTACACATGTTTGTTTTGCAGTGCTGACAAAGCAGTGTTGGGTTAAGAAAGCAAGCATATTCTATAGAAAAACAATTTCTTGTGGAAACTTGGACAATATTAGAGTGATGGTTAATCAATACTATTCGATCGGTGATGATTGATTGGAACTAATGTCTAAGTGTTATAAGAAAACTTTAGGATACTGTGCAAAAACAAATAAAAAAATATAGGGGGGAGGTTAGTGGCAATACGACCGAAACGTGTTAAGCTTCATTACCTCCCTTGTTGAGTGACTTGTTTCTTGATTTCTTTTCAGGTTTGTGTGTAGTAGCGCTCTCTGGTGGACACAAAAAGAATAACATGTTTTTTTTTTTATTTCTGTTTTTATTTTATGTTTGTGTGTATTGAGTGAAGGCACATAGCCTAGTGGTTAGGGTGTTGCACTCATGATCACAAGACCATGATTTCAATTCCTGGACTAGGCAGTGCACTGTGTTCTTGTGACAAAACACTTCCTTTTTTGTCCCCTCAGCTGTAAATGAGTAAACCTACAATGGACTGGAGTCCTGTTCTGGGGTGGCTGCTGTGGCCTCGGACAGTTACGTGCAGGGTAACTGACCCTATCAGTCCTAGGCTGATGATTATGATGATGATGATGATAATGATTATGTTGGTAGTGATGAAGATGATGATAATAGTGATGGTGTTGATTATAATAATGTTGGTAATAAGAACAATCATGATAATGATTATAATGATGATGATAGTAATGATGACAACGATGATCATGATAATGGTTATGGTGATGGTGATGATGAAGACGACGACTACAATGATGATGGTGATGATGATGACAATGACGATGGAGATGATGACGGTGATGATGATGGTTGTGGTGATGGTGATGATGATGATGATGATGATAGCAAACAATGATGTTAGTGATGATGATGATGATGATGATGATGATGATGATGATGCTCATGCTTAATCTGGCAAATGAGAGGGAAATGATAAAAGAGTTCTCTGACTCAGGGGACACAACTAAAGAAACAGCTGCGACATTTTTTTAACTCTTACTTTCTCTTCACTTTGACATGAAAAATATGTTTTTAATTAACATTTATCATTTACATGCTTTAATCATTGAACTGTGGCCATGCTGGGGCACCACCTGGAAGGGCTTTATATCCTCATAACTAAGCAGTTCAACCAAAAGAACCAATTAAACAAGTATCAAACTTGTTCTACTAAAATATTTCAAGGAAATGCCCCAGCATGGCCACTATTCAATAACTAAAACAAGTAAAATAGACACATACACACACACAAAAAAAAGAAACAAAGAAGCCATTCCTATTGAGAATATTTCTTGGTTGTTTCAAGTCAGCCAGTGTTTAGTCATGCATGGCTTATAAATGGTTTCGTTCACTAACTCTTATTGGAAACACAAGTCACTGGAATGGTAACTTACCTCTTAAATATAAATGAGCTGTTTTGTTTCTCACAGCCTGTAAATTTTCAGCAAAGCACATGTATTTTCCTATCTCTTTCCATGACATCGATTTAATGTAGAGTTTGCGTCCATCTTTGGATATATTTACAGTTGGGGGAAAAGAAACAGTGTTCTGGAAATAATATGAATTGAATTATAATTTTGTTTTGCATATGTTTTTATAATTTTAAACTATGAAATGGATGTAGTTTGGCAAAATCATTGGAACTGTCAAAAACAAAAAGCAAAACAAAAATAAAGACCCTCTCTGTATTTATGATATATCTTAAGTTGATATCCCAACATGGCTAACTTTATTATTTTGCCATTTTAATTGCTCTGTATTTAAATGTGTTTATGGGGAGAAAGATATTGAAAAACATCAATATGTCGGAGTAGTAAACAAATGAGGTCATCCTCAAGAGGCAGAGATGATTTAAATAAATGAACAAGGCGTGGTTGTGTGGTAAAAAGTTTGCTTCCCAACCACATGGTTCAGGGTTCAGTCCTACTGCATAGCACCTTGGGCAAGTGACTTCTACTACAGCCTCAGGTCCAACCAAAGCCTTGTGAGTGGATTTGGTAGACAGAAACTGAAAGAAGGACAGAAACTGAAGGAAACTGAAGGGCAGCGAGCTGGTAGAATTGTTAGAATTCTTTGGGGTTTGAATAATTCACCTTTGGAAACCTGGGTGTTTTGCTGAACATCCTTAACCAAACCTTATCCAGGGACTTTTTGAGCGGGATGGGCTACTCAACTTGAAGAAAATTCTAACTGGGCCCCACCCGCAAGGTCATGCGCTGTTTATCTTGATATGAGATCACCATGTCACGCACATATGGTTGTGATGCATGTGCCTGGTGTACCCTTATCAGACGGGTAGTCATGATGGGTATATTGGGCTTCGTATATTTTACCCCAGTGTCACTTTGATGGCATGCGCTGCTCTCTCACTCAATAATAATAATAATAATAATAATAATAATAATAATAATAATAATGATAATAATAATGATAACAATGATGATAATAAGTGCCCTGATGCAGTACCAGGACCATCTCCTATGGCTTCTGATCTTAACTGATTGGAAGTGTTATCATGTACATGTTTTGTCTTGTTATAAAATGATGGGCTACAGCAAATATTCTGCTCAATACCACAGATTTACTTGTCAGTTGTTTGACCTTAACCAGTTGAGCATGTCCCTTGGTGACTAACGATTATGTGCATCTCTGATCATGAGCAGAAGTAGTGGGGGAGAATCATAGCCATGTGTTGAGTGGGGTTCTTTGGGGTTTGAATAATTCTCCTCTGGAAACATGGGTGTTTTGTTCAACATCCTTAAACATCCCTTATTGAGGGACCTTTTGAGCAGGATGGGCTACTTGACTTAAAGAAAATTCTAACTGGGCCCCACATGCATGTTCATGTACTGTTTATCTTGATATGAGATCACCATATTGGGCACATGTGGTTGCAATGTATGTGCCTGGTGTACCTTTACCAGACAGGTAATCATGACGGGTATATTGGGTTTTGAATATTTGTACCCTGGTGTCGCTTTGATGGCATGCACTGCTCTCTCACTCAGTGATAATAATAATAATAATAATAATAATAATAATAATAATAATAATAATAATAATAATAATCCAAACTTACATTGAATGTCCAATAAATATGTGGTTTTGGATCATCATCTGTGTCACATGAAAACGTTACAGGTTCTCCTATCTGAGACACTGTATCTACAGGGTATTTCACAAAATGTGGACCATCTGAAAATGAGAAAAACAATAAGAAATATTAGTGGTTAGAAATAAGATACGGTTCATCAGTTTGGTTTAGTTTATACCTGGGACCAAAACTATTTGGTCTTACAATATTTTGGTCTCATATCTCTTTGGTTTAAAACACTCAGTCTATCTAGTGACACTTTGGTCTAATAATTATTTGGTCTAACAGCACATCTCTCTAATGATAATCTCAGACTAATGTCAACTTCATCTAATGACAATGTGGTTTATTTTCACTTTGGTCTAACAATTCTTTAGTCTAATGATAAGTTGGTCTTAAGAACTTTGGTCTAACGATAATTTGGTTAAATGACAGGTTGATTCTAAACACTTTAATCCAACGATACATTTGTTTAATAGCACTTTGGTCTATTGATTTTTTGGTCTAATGACATTTTGGTCTAAAACACTTCATCTAATGCTGCTTCAGTCTGATGCATTGCTCTAATGACTTTGGTCTCATGGCAGTTTGGTCTAACTAAATGCTACTATTTAACAACACTGGTGTAAAACATGTAACTCTAATATTTCATTCTGATGACACATTGGTCTAATGGGACTTCAGTCTAAAAACTCTTTGGTCTAACAGCATGTTGGTCTTACAACACCTTGGTCTAAAGACACCTTAGTCTAACAACACTTTGGTCTAACAACAATTTGTTTAATGGTTGGTTGATCATAAACATTTTGGTCTAACAAGTCTTTGGTCTTATGGTAGGTTGGTCTAAAACACTTTTGTCAAACAACAAGTTGTCTAATGGTAGGTTGGTCTTAAACATTTTGGTTAGGCTGGTCTTCACACTTTAGTCTAACAACTCCTTGATGTAAAATATTTCAGTCTAACAGCACTTCGGTCTTAACAACACTTTGGTCTAAAGACTTCTTGGTCTAACAACTTTCGTGAAATGATACTTCGGTCAAATGGTACTTCCGTGTTATGACATTTTGGTCAATAACATTCCATGATCAAAGGCGTTCCAGCTATGACCATTCCATTTAATTTTCAATGCATCATTTCTTCTTTGCCACAAACACCCCCGCCAAAAGAAACAAAGAACCAGATAAGAGTTGCTGACAGGAAGAGCATCCTACCTCAATAATTCCCCCTGCCCTGTCCAAAACCATGGTAACATAGAAAAATGAACATAGACCAAAGAAAGTGCAGAGTGATTTGAGGTGATTTGGCTGTTATCTTTAGCAGGTTGAATATTCACATCCGAGCTCCAACTCAGTATTGATGAACTGAAACATTGTCAGTCACGTAATTAGATTTTTTTGATGAAGATTTTAATTTAGATCTAAACATTTTAATATAGCCACACATCCCAGGTGGGTTGGTGTTAGAATTATAATTAGAAGGGGATTTTAAAAAGCTTCTTCTAATCAATACAGGTCAATTTTTATCACACACACACACACACACAACACAACAAAGAAAAAGCAATTAATCTGCATATTGTTTTTTTTTCTTTTCTTCTTCCTTTCCCTTGTGGTTTGTAGTTTACCGAAACACAATAGAAATTCAGATAACTAACTCTATGGAACCTCTACATGGCTAATCACTCTGCTAGAAACAGTAGTCATATCTCACTTAAATCTCCATAACAAAATTTCTTTTCTAACAGTCTACTTAGAAGATAAGTTGTTGGCACTCCGTCGCTTACGACGTCGAGGGTTCCAGTTGATCCGATCAACGGAACAGCCTGCTCATGAAATTAACGTGCAAGTGGCTGAGCACTCCACAGACACGTGTACCCTTAACGTAGTTCTCGGGGATATTCAGCGTGACACAGTGTGATAAGGCTGGCCCTTTGAATTACAGGTACAACAGAAACAGGAAGAAAGAGTGAGAGAAAGTTGTGGTGAAAGAGTACAGCAGGGTTCGCCACCATCCCCCGCCGGAGCCTCGTGGAGCTTTTAGGTGTTTTCGCTCAATAAATACTCACAACGCCTGGTCTGGGAATCGAAACCGCGATCCTATGACCGCGAGTCCGCTGCCCTAACCACTGGGCCATTGCGCCTCCACACTTAGAAGATAAATAGTGGCATTAATGTAATCCATGTTTTGACAATGTGGTTGTTACTGACTCTTGGGGTGGTGGTAGTGGTGGTGGTGGTAGGGAGTCTGTGTAGCTATCCAGAGGGTTGATAAGCATCTGAAAGGATTTTGAGTATGGAAGTATGATTATGTTTGCATCATGTAAAAGCACCCATGTGGGCACCATGTAAAAGGCACCTGTGCCAGCGTTCTGTAAAAGCACCCATGCTAGTGTCAGGTACAAAACACCTGTGTTGGTGCTACGTAAAAGTACCTGCGCCAACAGCATAATGTAACAAGCACTCGTGCCGGTGTCATGTAAAAAGCACTAATGCCAGTACTATATAAAAGTCCTTAGTACACTGTAACATGGTTGGCATTATGAATGGCATCCAGCCATCATCATCATCATCGCTTAATGTCTGCTTTCCATGCTAGCATGGGTTGGACGATTTGACTGAGGACTGGTGAAACCGGATGGCTACACCAGGCTCCAATCTGATTTGGTAGAGTTTCTACAGCTGGATGCCCTTCCTAACGCCAACCACTCCGAGAGTGTAATGGGTGCTTTTATGTGCCACCGGCATGAATGCCAGTCAGGCAGATACTGGCAACGGCCATGCTCAAAATGGTGTATTTTACGTGCCACCTGCACAGGAGCCAGTTCCACTGCACTGGCAACGATCTCGCTCGAATGTTTTTACACATGCCACTGGCACAAGTGCCAGGAAGGCGATGCTGGTGACTGATGCCATCACAATTTCGCTTTTGCTTGCCCCAACAGGTCTTCACAAGCCGAGTTTCGTGCCTGCATAGGAGCCAGTCCAGCGCCACTGGCAACGATCTCACTCGAATGTCTTTACATGTGCCACCGGCACAATGTCTAAAGAAAAAAACATGCTAAAACAGACGACTGGTGCTTGGTACAGTCCTCTGGTTTGCCAGCTTCTGCTGAACCATCGAACTCATGCCAGCAGGAAAAATGGACGTTAAATGATAATGATGATGGTGGTGATGATAACAGAAAATTTATTGCTCTTTATTAATTTCATTAAGTACTCCTGTCATTAAATTTAATTAAATATTGCTTATTAGAAAATGGTAATGACTTGTGGATAGAATATCATAGGAAAGAATCAGAAGATAGATTCTTCAAGCTGAGCCAACTGGCAGGAGACTTAGAAGGGGAAACCAAAAATGAGATGGTTGGGTTATAACCATAGTCTCAATTGGTCAAGCTTAGGAATCCAGTAATGATGGCTGCTTTTGATAGGACCCTATGGAGGAGGTGTCTGAGGACTCTACACCCACAACTTTTCCAGGAAATAGTGGGCATAAATGGTAGAAGAATTGATAAACATTTATATGCATATCAGATTTTGCAAGCTGAGCCAATGGAAGGAAACCCAGAATGAGATGATAGGACAATATCCATAGTCACAACTGGTCATACTTTGGAATCAAGCCAGAAAGTATAATGAGGGTTGCTTCTGATAGGGCCCCATAGAGGAAGTGCCTGAGGACACAACATCCATGATCTTTATTGAAAGAGGAGGAAGAGAAACAGGATAAATGGATAAACATGGTTACCATGGTGGAGTTACCATCTCATTAAATGTCATAACGGCACTCTAAAGGATAATTATCATCATCATCATCATCATCATTGCCGTCATTTTAAAGTCTACTCCACTTTTCCATGCTTGCATGGGCTGGACCAAGTTTACTGAGGCAGGTGCTTCAATGGCCAGATGCCCTTCCTGTTTTCAAATAAGGTAATACTTCATCATGTCTGGACAGGTAGGCAAAAGAATAGAAATGCAGACAGGTAGGCAGGTAGGTAGATAGACAGATATATAGATAAACAGATAGATAGATAAGATAGATAGATAGATAGATAGATATATAGAGAGAGAGACAGACAGACAGAAAGAGAGATAGATAGATAGACAGACAGATAGATAGATAGATAGATAGATAGATAGATAGATAGATAGATAGATAGATAGATAGATAGATAGATAGATAGATAGAGAGATAGAGAGAGAGAGAGAGACAGACAGACAGACAGACAGAGAGATTGATAGATACATAGATAGATAGATAGATAGATTGATAGAGAGAGAGAGAGAGAGAGAGAGACAGACAGGCAGACAAACAGACAGACAGACAGACAGGCAGACAAACAGACAGACAGTCAGACAGACAGATAGATAGGTAGGTAGGAAGGTAGGTAGGTAGGTAGGCAGAGAGAGACAGGCAGACAGATAGATAGAAAGATAGACAGACAGAGAGAAGGAGGGAGAGAGATAGAGGGATAAACACAGATTGATAGATAGATAGATAGACTGACAGAGAAAGAGAGAGATATAGAAAGACACACTGAATTAAATAGACTGATACACACACACGACAGACAGACAGACAGAGAGACAGACAGACAGAGAGACAGACAGACAGACAAAAAAGTCCCAAGTGTTTATGTGCCAAGTGCACACATGTTTCAATTATAAAATCCAATATTTGG
>NC_069007.1:5374758-5379572 GCF_001194135.2 Octopus bimaculoides
ATGTTTCAATTATAAAATCCAATATTTGGCTTTGTCACAGCATTTTACACTAAACAAATTAACACACACACACACACACACATACACACACACACACACACATACACATTCTCATAAGTATACATAATTGGTATCAACATACACAGAAACACACACAAATTGATACACACACATATACACAAACAGACATACAGTGATAAGACATACAAACACACACAGTGAAACTCACTCACACACACACACACACACACACACATACACGCACTCATGCATTAGCACAAACTCAGACATACAAACACACACACACACACACAAACACACTTAAACTGACACATGCACTTACACACAAAAACACACACACTGACACACACTTACACACACATGCACAACCACACAAAAATCAACACACACACATGCACACATAAATTGACTCACAAAATCACACACACACACACATTCATACACACGCACATTCATACATCCAACCACACAAACTGACACACATGCACAAACACACATGCACAAACACACACGTACACAGACGGACAGACAGGCAGACACACACACACATGTACAAACACATTCAAATTGACACATACACGCACTCATAAGCACACACGCACACTCATGCATATAGACACACACAAACTGACACATAAACACACACAAACTGACACTTACAGAAACATACACAAATTCACACACACACACACACACAAACTCCCCCCCCACACACTATCACGTAACCCCGACACTATTTTTCTTCTAAATTTTAATCAAATTACATTCTGTCGTTTTCGATACTTTCAGGTTTTTTTAATTAGTTAACAGAGAACTGCTGACTTGGCAGCTATTGATTAATTTTAATTAATCCAATGTTTAATGAATTAAAACAATTAGTTCGGGAGATGAAATTAACATAAATTCAATAATTATCAGAGACTGTCAAGACTGAAATCAATGTAACAGACATTTTAAAGTCTTTTGATGGTTTCTGTCACAAAACCACGGCCATGCTGGGGCATTGTCAAGAAGAGGTTTCATTGGGTAGGTTTTACTTTGGGATAAAAATATGCAAGACTTTTACAAGTTTAAAACATGACATTGTTTTTTGTTGTCTACATTCCTACGATGGAGCTTTGTACTTTTGTTAGAGACCCGCTCCTTTTTCAGAGGAAGAATTTAAACAGTTAAAAACAGCATACATACATGCATACAAACATATATGTATACATATACATTCCTCTGTGTGTGTGTGTGAATGTGAAGGGTGAATTTTTGAATTGCTGATGCACTCTAACCAAAGGGATTCCTCAAAATTTCCTTTATAAGGTTTGGATTGACTTTAGCTGTACTACAAAAAAATAAAAAAAAATTGCCAAAAATATGAAGCAGTGAAATTGAACCTCAGAATTCATGATTGCAAAGCAAATTGCTTAACCATTTAGCCAATCTGATTCTTCTATAATGACATCCAGGAACCAGACACCTGATGACAATCGAAACGTAATGCCAGAGATAATTTTAGATTCAAATTTTTGCACAAGGCTAGCAACTTTAGGGGAAGGGGAAGTCGGTTACATTGACCCCAGTATCCAACTGGTACTTATTTTATTATCGACCTCAAAGGGATGGTGGGTAAAGTCAGCTTTGGTGGAATTTGAGCTCAAAATGTGAATCAGTGACACCAAACAGGCCAAAAGAGCTGTGCCAAAATATATCAACTCCCAGATGAGGTTAATTAGACTGGAACATTATAACTGTAAAAATATTATTTGCTTTTATACATCTATGACTGGCAATCCACAAAAGAAGAGGGTATTCATCATCATCATCATCATTTAAAGTCTGTTTTCCACACTGGCATGACAATAACTGTTGAGGTCAGGCGGCCACACCAGGTCCCATGGTCTGTTTTGATATGGTTTCTACAGCTGGATGAACTTCCTAACATCAACCACTCAACAGAGTGTACTGGGTACATTTTAAGAGGTACCAACACAAGTGCTTTTTATGTGGCACCAACGCCAGTTTTTTTTTTATGTGGAACCATCACCAGTGCATTTTAAGTGGCACCAGCACCAGTGCTTTTTATGTGGCACCATCACCAATGATTTTTAAGTGGCACCATCACCAATGATTTTTATGTGACACCATCAGCACTGCTTTTTATGTGGCACCAACACCAGTGCTTTTTATGTGGCACCAACACCAGTGCTTTTTATGTGGCACCCTCACCAGTGCTTTTTATGTGGCACCATCACCAATGATTTTTATGTGGCACCATCAACAATGATTTTTATGTGACACCATTGCCAGTGCTTTTTATGTGACACCATTTCCAGTGCTTTTTATGTGACACCATCACCAGTGCTTTTTAAATGATGCTCTGTGTGTTTGTTAAAAATGTGACTTTCAAATACTTTCACACCACAAGGGGAGGTTGTTGTGTTATATATGTGCTATAGTGTTCACAATAATGAAATCACACCCTACACTTCTATGTTTATAACAGGGAGTGAAGGTAAGCAATGCTATTTACACCACGCAAGCGTACAAGAGATAAACAGCAACACTGTGCAAGTGTTTTTGCAGGTTTTCATTCATTCATTTGTTTTAAGGTCTATATTTCCTTTGCTGATATGGGTTGTATGGGTCTCTACGCAGCTATAAATGTAGACTTTCATATCAATATGGAGAACCTTTTATGAAACATGCATAACACGGTGACCTATCTTGTGTGAATCTGTATGGATCCCATAAGTGCTCTAATATAGTTTTTAAAAGCCTAGATGTCCAAGCAGGTCTGAAGTAGGTAAAGATTGATTACGAAAGTTAATGGGAGGGAAACAGATTAGGGACGTGCCTGTTGTTTGTATTTTAGACTTACCCATCTTTGGTGCCCTATGGGAAACTTGTGTTTTGGCAGGAGCTGATAATGTTAAGAGAATATATAAGTACATGAAGAATATTTAAAGAAGAGAAAGAATAAAATTAATTTAGGAGAAAGAAATCTTAATTTAACATTTTAACAATTTCAAGATTTTAATGAATATACTTATGTCAGATGAATAATATTCATGGTGTCATTTGGTCAAGCGTGGGAATCTCAGAGGAAAGAATAATGATGGCTGCTTCTGAGAGGACCCTATAGAAGAGGTGCCTGAGGATTGTACCCCCACGACCCTTCCAGGGTCTCTATTGCTGAACCACTAAGTTACGGTGATGAAAACACCAACACCAGTTGTGAAGCAGGGAAAGGAGGTAAGTACTTACACAAAGACAAACACAAACCAATATATACATACACACATACACACACACACACACACACACACACACACAATGACAAACACACACACACACACACATCTACCAAATCCACTCACAAAACTTTGGTTGGCCTCAGGACATACTAGAGGATACTTGCCCATGGTATCATTCAGTAGGTTTGAACCCAGGACCACGTGGTTGGGAAGCAAGCTTCTTACCATACAATCAACCTGCACCTGTTGAGGGCGCCACTTTAGCCACTGACGACCTAACCACGCAACATGTTGTATTGGATTCCATGTTACCAACACCACTCACGGGAGACCCAACAAGTAACCTGGCACACATCAGCACCAAGATGAGAGGACCAATAAGCGTTCTATACTCCTTGCGAGAAAAATCCTAAATGTTACATTTTATTCCAATTTCAGTTCACCTGAAGAAAACGTTTTTTTTTTATATGATGTAATTGACTTGTGTGGAGGCGCAATGGTCCAGTAGTTAGGGCAGCGGACTCACGGTCATAGGATCACGGTTTCGATTCCCAGACCAGGCATTGTGAGTGTTTATTGAGCGAAAACACCTAAAGCTCCACGAGGCTCCGGCAGGGGATGGTGGCGAACCCCGCTGTACTCTTTCACCACAACTTTCTCTCACTCTTTCTTCCTGTTTCTGTTGTGCCTGTAATTCAAAGGGCCAGCCTTGTCACACTGTGTCACGCTGAATATCCCCGAGAACTACGTTAAGGGTACACGTGTCTGTGGAGTGCTCAGCCACTTGCACGTTAATTTCACGAGCAGGCTGTTCCGTTGATCGGATCGACTGGAACCCTCGACGTCGTAAGCGACGGAGTGCCAACAACAACAAATTGACTGGTTCATTAATAAAAAGAATGCTTGAAAGACCTGTAGTGAATCTCAGCCCATTTGTGTCATTACTTATACTACACCACACTTGGAACCTTCCCTGCATTGGGAAGTAACAGAGGAATTCAAGACAGGCTGCCCCCAGGAGCTCTTCTATGCTGATGACCTTGCTCCTGTAGTTGAATAACAAACCATTATTCACAGACCAGTCTTCCAAGGAATGGCAATTTTCTAGAATTGCTTCCTTACCCTTGTCCTTTCCTACAATGTCAACCTGTCTAAGATGAACACCATCTGCATCAAGAATGTGCCCTTATCTTTGAACTTCTTATATCTTTCTATATTAAAAAGGGACACTGCGTTGGAACCAGCTGGAAATAGCAACCAAATCTATCAGATCACATTTTACCGTTTTGAAAAACAAAAACAAAACAAAGAACAAACTGATAAAAGATTCTCTCCCCATCAAAAAAAAACAGGACACATTAGATAATGTAGTCTTAGATAGGCAACGTCTGGAATAAAAGATAGGATGGAAATGGCTGAAGATGGCTTTGACCGAAGGTCTATTTGGTCAGGGTTGATTAATGTCTGACTCCTCCTCCTCCTCCTCCTCATCTTCCGATTCTTCTCCCCTCCTCCTCCTCCTCTTCTCCTCCTTCTTCTCCCCTCCTC
>NC_069007.1:5380189-5383099 GCF_001194135.2 Octopus bimaculoides
CAGTCATTTGACTGTGGCCATGCTGGAGCACCACCTTTAGTCGAGGAAATTGACCCAGGACTTATTCTTTGGAAGCCTAGTACTTATTCTATCGGTCTCTTTTGCCGAACCGCTAAGTTACGGGGACGTAAACACACCAGCATTGGTTGTGAAGCGATGTTAGGGGGACAAACACAGACACACAAACATATACACACACATACATATATATGTTTTCCATCTACCAAATCCACTCACAAGGCTTTGGTCGGCCCAAGACTATAGTAGAAGACACTTGCCCAAGGTGCCATGCAGTGGGAATGAACCCAGAACCATGTGGTTGGTAAGCAAGCTACTTACCACATAGCCACTCCTGCAGAGGTTGACTTTGTCTTTCTTCCTTTTTGGTTAATAATATAAGAATCAATCAAGGACTGGGGTTAAGGTAATTCACTTATCCCTGGCATGAACTAGTTGACCTTGTGCCAAAATTTGAAATGAGTCTGATATTTGGAACATAAATTGACATTAAATTTTGCGGGAAGGTTTCAAGTCAGATCACATTAGAACTTTTATTAACATTTCTCTTGGGAAACACTGCATTTGTTTCAATTAATATTTAAAATAACAAAGAATTTAGTGGAATAACTTTGTCATTATTAATATGGTATTTAGAACATAAATTAACATGAAATTTTGATGGGTGATTTTAATTTAGATCATTCCAAAGCAGGAAATTTGTGGCATTGAATCAAAGGCAGTCAAGGACAGGTTGCTATCAAAAGGGTTAAACAGCAAAGGGCAGCAGTGCAAGCGAAATGGAAAATGTGCTGAAGCATTAAAGTACAAAAATAAAATAAAATATAAACTATATATATAAAAAAAAAAGCAAGATATTATTTTTCTGCTGCCATGGGGGACTGGAAAATTTTTGCAGCATCTCTTGATATTTATGTGAGCATGCACACACATGTATGAGAATGTGCACACACACGTGTGTGTGTGTGTGTGTGTGTGTGTGTGTGTGTGAGCGTGAATCGGTGATCAATGGCAGAAAAGAATTCTTTAATGGTTGACCAAATAATAAGTGCGATATCAGTAGCTGTCCCTTATGCCTGGTTAGCTTTCGACCATCATCCTCCCCTGCAGTCGATAAAATAAGCCGACAGACAAAGTAATGAAGGCCAACACAGTTGACTGAAGACCATTGAGAGTGGTGCCCCCATTTGGATGTGATTTGAAAAAAAAACAAAAAAACAAAATGGAAGAAAGAATGAAAGAATAACTAAATGAAGGAATATTAATAAAAAACTTGTTCTTTTGATCTTTAAAGCTCAATACATTATGATAGAAAGGCTGGGTTTAAATCTATTGGCTCACAGACAGGCTAATTCGTTATTGAAGAAACTAAAAATACAAGTTAGTATTTAGACAGAGATTGGCATGTGGCCATGCTGGAGTGTGACATCAACCCCCCACCCCCAGTATTTATCTTTTATTTTTGATTTGATTCAATCTTTTGACTGCAGCCATACTGGAGCATTGCTTTGAAGAGATTTGTTTGTCAAAAGAATTTGATGTCAGAACTTAAGAAGTCTCATTTCACGTTTCAGTTTGGTATTTATTATTATACAGATCGCTTTTTGATGAACCACTAGGTTAATGGGAATGCAAACAAACCAATGCTGGTGGTTGTCAAGTGGTGGTGGGAGACAAACACCAGCTCAACCGTGCACACACACACACACACACACACTCATTTATCTATTTATCTAAATAAATATATATATGTATATATATATAGTTTCTAAGCCTTGTAAAAGAACTCGGAAGGTTGGGCCTCCAGCCAGGCTCGTCTCAATACCTTTAAAGCCAGGAACTTTCCAGCACCTTGTTATATTTCTTGGCACTCATGGAATTGGAAATCATAAAAGCAGAAGACATGTTAGAACAATGGAATAATTATAATGGTTATTTGATGGGAATAAAGGAGAATGTATTATATATGAAGAGAAAAATGAACCAAAGAATGATGCCAAATATGTGAAGTTACACCTGATACATGACATTTGGCAGCAAAAATATCCCAGAAATTCCGAAAAAGAAATGGACCAAAATGAACTTGAGCAAAAGTAAAGTAAAGTTTGGTATTTAAGGTTAGAAGTAAGGAAATAAGCAAGCTTGTTGATCTTGTAGAACCATACAAGTACTTGAATATGAAAAGGATAATTTATAATCATGACATGTTGTAAGTAAACATTTCATTGCTGGTTTAACAAGGAACCTTCATTTTGTTTAACATCATGGAAAGAAGGTGAAAGGAAAAAATAGGGGAAAAATGTAAAACTTGGTGAGAGTTCTATATAATGGTTCTGAGACAAGTTCGTTATGCTGTGAAATTTAGATTTAGTACCATGGAAAGATGCTTGTCTTAGGAGGTGAATGCTGTGATCAGGAAAATGAAGAAAAAAAAAAAAAAGGAAGGAAAAGGGAGAATACAAAAAGCAGCAAAGTTAACATGTAGGTAAAAATATAAGTAAAGATTTATTGAGAGTTAGGGGAAAACTTAAGGAATGTGTAAATTATATAAAATGGTGGACTCTGCTGTTGAGAAAGGCTGATGAGGGTTTGACAATTTCTTGCTGAACAACGTGGAAAGAGGATTTGTTTGTGTTGCATATCAACTCATTCTCTTCATCAAATCGACATTGCTTGTACGGATGTACAGTGTGCCACATGTGAAATGCTGTAGTGACAAAAGAGTAAGGAGAAACAAAGTATTTTGCTCAAGAACACACTGTGCCACCTGGTTCTATGAATTGAAACTATGATTGTGAGTGTAACACCTTTACCAGTAAACCATGCACCACCACTTATGTGTGTCTATCTCTCTCTCTCTCTCTCTATATATATATATATATATATATATAT
>NC_069007.1:5383109-5385197 GCF_001194135.2 Octopus bimaculoides
TCCCTCGAAGTGTGAGGCATTACTACACAGTTAATGCCCTTTATATATAAATTATATATATTTATGAAAAAAATGATGAATTTTTTTCATTATAAGGTTTTTTCACGCTGACTACTTGATAAATTCTTATAAAGAATTTATCCTATATTTTATTATATATATATAGATAGATATATTACACACTTATATTATCATCATTTAACGTCCATGTCCCATGCTGGCATGGGTTGAATAATTTGACAGGATCTGATGGGTCTAAGGACTGCATTGTGCTTTAGTGTTTGTTTGGTATAGTTTCTATGGTTGGATACTTTTCCTAATACCAACCACATTCCAGTGAGTACTGGGTACCTTTCACATGCCATCAACACTGGTGAGGTCACCTATGCAGCTTGCAAGACTGCAAGTCTTGAAGTAGGAAGGGGAACTTTATCCTAGGAGACAAAAGAGTAGAGGGGTAAAGTATGAGAGAAAAGGGCTGGAACAGAGCAAGGTTCTTACTGAAGAGAAACTACATGACTTCCCATGTATCAAATCAACTTACAAAGGTTTGATGCGTCTGAGACTATAGTAGAAGATGGTTGCCCAATGTGCAGTGAAGTGGGATTGAACCAGAAGTGAAACCACATGATCGTGAAGCAAGCTTCTTAGACACACAGTCATATCTGCACCACCATCGTTTTATATAAACATTTAAGACTTTGGAATTCAAAGCATGATTCTTTTATCAGACAACTAACAAATATAGTTTAATTTCTTTGAGATTTTGCTGCAAGGAATTTAGGAATAAATTGCAATTTAAACCAAATATATTTCGTGATGTTAACATATAATTCAGTTATGATGTTTAATTCAAATAAAATTTTCACACCCAACTATTTTTTGTAATATTTTTCTATTCTTGTTTTTGTTTAAGTCATTGGATTATGTATGTGTGTGAGTGGGGGTGTGGTCAGGCTGAGGCACCATCTTGAAGTGTCTTGCTGATTAAATTGAGCTCAGAAGTTATTTCAAACATCCCACTTATTTTCTTAGTTACTGTTTTGCCAAACTGCTAAGTTGTGAAGATGTAAATTACTTGACACCTGTTGCCAAATGGTGAGAAATAAATACAGACATCAATGCACAATCACACACACACACATACACACACACACACACACACATATTTGAGCCCCACTTCCAAGACATCCAGCTTTCCAATTGACACCATAGAAAGAAACATAGGGAACTTGAGGTAAAAAAGAAGCCATCATAATTAGTTTTACATCCTTGTATGCTGGCTATATAATATAATAAATCAGCAGGGAAAGAAAGTATTTACACAATGCACTACTATTGATATTACACAAGACTCGACGCTCTCAACCATGGTTCACAGTGAACTGCTACCAACCCAAACTGCCAATCGCTCACAATTCTTTATTTTATAACGAGACAGTCCACATTTAGTCACTTGGGGGTGGGTTTGGAATCCTTCCACAACAATCAGGGAGACTAATCCATGTATTAACAACAGAACGGAGCTTCTTTTATCTTTTACTTGCTTCAGTTATTAGACTGCGGCCCTGTTGGAGCATCACTTTGAGCGATAGAATAAGTACTAGGTTTACAGAGAATAAATCCTGGGGTTGACTTGCGTGACTAAAGGCCGCAGTCAAATGAGTGAAACAAATAAAAGAATATATATGTATGAAGGTATATCAACATCATCATCATCATCATTATCATCATCACTACCATCGTTTAACATCCGCTTTCCATGCTGGCATGGGTTGGAAGGTTTGACTGGGGACTGGCGAGTCAAATGGCTGTGCCAGGCTCCAATCTGATCTGGCAGAGTTTCTACAGCTGGATGCCCTTCCTAACGCCAACCACTCCGAGAGTGTAGTGGGTGCTTTTACATGCCACCGGCAAGAGGGCCAGTCAGGCGGTACTGGCAACAACCATGCTCAAATGGTGCTTTTATGTGTCACCTGCACAGGAGCCAGTCTAGTGGCACTGGCAACACCCTCGCTCAAATGTTGTTATCCATGTACCACCAGCACAAGTGCCAGAAGGAAAGTTGTAAGGAAAATGTATTTCGGA
>NC_069007.1:5386029-5391327 GCF_001194135.2 Octopus bimaculoides
GGGGGAGGGGGAGGGGAGAAAGAGCGAGGAGAGAGTGTGTATCTTTGTCTCTCATTCAAAGAGAATTTCAGTAAATGTTGTTTTCAAATTTTGGCACAAGGCCAGCAATTTCAGGAATAGGGGTAAGCCTATTACATTGACCCCAGTGCTTAACTGGTATTTATCTTATTGATCCTGAAAGAATGAATGGCAAAGTCGACCCTGGCAACATATAAACTCAGAACGTAACGTAAGAAGAAATGTCACACAGTATTTTTCCTTGCACAATAATGATTCTGCTAGTTTAGAGAATATTGATTAGAAATCTGTAATAGTTCCATGTTCAAGATGAGGAGTTGCCAAGTTCAATCCCTGGATTACTATTTCTTGAAGACAATTTGAGAGAATACAGATTAGAAAGTTATGTCAGTAACATTCGAGACGAGGAAAATAGCACCGAAAATCTCCTTATTTCTGTTATTTAATTATCGTCTTAACCTCAGACCACCCCTCTACAAAATTTTTATCATGCTTTTAGAAAGTGTAAAAGGGAAAAAAAAGATCAAATTAAAGAAAATGAAGCTATAGCTGTTATTTCAAACAGCAATGCAGAAAGAAGAAAGGAAGGAAGGATAGTCGATGTAATAAAAATGTTTTCCTAAAAATGGGACGATATATCTGAATGAATACAAATGCCATTAGTTCAGTTGTCAATATAAAATATCTCCTTTCTTTGGAATTTTCCATGAAAAATGTTAAATTGCTCCAAAAATTGTTATTTATCATGGTAATAAAGGAAATGCCCTCGGTCCATAGATTCCTGTAAATATAAACATATCTCCAAAGATTTGTTTATGAAGCATGATCACAATTCTAATTACATTTGAATAATGATACAGTTTGTATCAGCATTAGACATTTCCGAATTATAAATATTCATAACAAAGAATATGTGTTTCTCAGTGAAAATTACATTGGATTTCATGATGGAAATCTATTCACATCATGTTCCAGTGCTGTAAAGGGATTGAGAAAACCTGTTTTATTGAGTAAATGTGCTGCGACAAATCCAAATACACTTCCAGAAAAATACATGTCATAAGAGTACAGCCAGCAGTGGAATAGATAATCTTAATGGAAGAAAAAAAACCGCAAAAAAAAAAATTAATTGATTTTTTTTTTGCTTTTATAAACAAATTTGTTATGTTAAGAGCGATGCTAATATCTGCTTTCTATCTTTTATTTGTTTCAGGCATTACACTGTGGCCATGCTGGGGCAACGCCTTAAAAAAATTTGTGTTTAGTTGAATGAACCAGCCTCAATACTTACATTTTGTTAAGCCTGGTACTTATTCTATTGATCTCTTTTGTTGAACTGCTAGTGTTGTGGGGATGTAAACACACCAAGACTAGTTGTCAAGCAGTTGTTGGTACTCCGTCACTTACGACGTCGAGGGTTCCAGTTGATCCGATCAACGGATCAGCCTGCTCGTGAAATTAACGTGCAAGTGGCTGAGCACTCCACAGACACGTGTACCCTTAATGTTGTTCTCGGGGATATTCAGCGTGACACAGTGTGACAAGGCTGACCCTTTGATTACAGGCACAACAGAAACAGGAAGTAAGAGTGAGAGAAAGTTATGGTGGAAGAGTACAGCAGGGTTCGCCACCATCCCCTGCTGGAGCCTTGTGGAGCTTTAGGTGTTTTCGCTCAATAAACACTCACAACGCCTGGCCTGGGAATCGAAACTGCGATCCTATGACCGTGAGTCCGCTGCCCTAACCACTGGGCCATTGTGCCTCCAGCAGTAATAGGGGGTCAAACACAGACATAAAGACAGTACATTCTGTAAAGTGGTTGGTGTTAGGAAGAGTACCCAGCTGAAGAAACAATGCCAAGATAGACATAGAGCCTGGGCTGCACTTCGGCTGGAGAGCTCCTGTCAAACTACCCAACCCATGCCAACATGAAAAATGAACGTTTTGGTCAACCTGAGGCTATAGTAGAAATCACTTGCCCAAAGTGCCATGCAGTGGGCCTGAACCCTGAACCATGTGGTTGGAAAGCAAGCTTCTTACCACACAGCTACACCTGAAATTTTACAATAATGGAAAAGGCCTTTTATAATGTCTGTAACAAACTCCTAAAAATGTTTTCCCAAAATTAATAAATAAAATTTGTTTTTAGTGATGCAGGCTTGGCTAAGAACAGGCACTGGCTATGTGGTTCAGAAGTTTGTATCCCGATGATATTGGTTCAAGTTCAGTCCACCTGCATGGTGCCATGGTAAGCGTCTTTTATTATAGCTTCAGGCCATTCAAAGCCTAGTGAACTATAACTGAGAGAGATTGCACTCACTTAGCTTACTCTTGTTAAAGAATAATAGATTTGTTCTCTACCAAAACTATTGAATAATCCTTCCGTTTAATGTAAAATTGTTTTTATTATAACAAACAAACCAACAAACACACAAACAGACACACAAACGAGCAAACACACAAACACAAACACACGCACAAACACATGCATACACAAACATGTATGTACATACATACATACATACACTACTCTCTCTTTTACTCTTTTACTTGTTTCAGTCATTTGACTGTGGCCATGCTGGAGCACCGCCTTTAGTTGAGCAAATCGACCCCAGGACTTATTCTTTGCAAGCCTAGTACTTATTCTATCGATCTCTTTTGCCGAACCGCTAAGTTATGGGAACATAAACACACCAGCATCGGTTGTCAAGTGATGTTGGGGGGACAAACACAGACACACAAACATATACACACACATACATATATATATATACATATATACGATGGGCTTCTTTCAGTTTCCATCTACCAAATCCACTCACAAGGCTTTGGTCGGCCCGAGGCTATAGTAGAAGACACTTGCCCAAGATGCCACGCAGTGGGACTGAACCCAGAACCATGTGGTTTGTAAGCAAGCTACTTACCACACAGCCACTCCTACGCCTACATACATACATACATACGTACATACACATGGGGCTTAGTAGTAGGATACTGGAATAAGAGGCTGACATTTTACAGAAAAACTATGGAAGCTCAGATTGACATAACTAATTGTCTTGGTGTAGCATAGACAAATCTTATAACCAAGAATTAAACCACTGAGTTGGCTGGAACCTTCAGGCCCATTGCTTGCCTAAACTTTATGTACAAAACGTACACAGGCTGCCTCAACCAATTCCTCCAGGACAAATGTAAGTCCAACAACACAGTGACTCATTAGCTGGCTGGTGGAAAGAAGGGAGTGTGGGTGTGTACCAAACAACTTTTGATAAACAAAGCTGTATTGTCTGAGGTAAAAAAACAAAAAAGCATCATTAGAACCTTGGAACAGTATGGCTTGATTATAGGAAGGTATTTGACTTTATTGCCCACTCATGGTTGGCGAAGTGTTTCCATTTACCAAAAGTGCCTGCTATCTTTATTGCTGTCGTTGAGATGCTCACAAAGATCCAGGCAGCAATTCTTCTGCTTAGAATAGAGGATGGAATGATCACCTCCAATATTATGAATATTTCAAAGTGAACATACCCAGGGTACATTTTTCATGTATATCTATTTTTATGTGATTTCTGGCATTCAATCCATTATCATTCCTGCAACAGAAATCAAATGGCTACAAGCTAGAATCAGCAACTGCAAGAGATATTAATTAAACCCCAAATTTCTTTGTGGATGATTTCAAGATTTATGCTAAAAATGTTATTGATGCCAGAAAACAGCTGGAATAAGTAAAAACATTTTCATCTGATACAGGAATGGAATTTGGCCAAAAGAAATGTTCATATTTGATTGTTGAACGGCCAAAATCAGTCTCCCACACCCAATACCTGTGCATCAAAATTCTCACTATCTCACCTGTCCCAAACAAAGAATGCCACAAGTACCTAGGCATTGATGAAAATGTATCATACACAAGGTACTATGAATAGAAATAGAGTGTGACAAAAATCAGTGCTGTCGATAATTTCTACAGAATTGAGCTTAATAAGTGATGTAAGAGCACTGCTAACACAGTAGAACATGGTTATTGACTTATAAAAACGTTCAATATATTTTGTAGTGTATTATGGTTGCATGACGAAATATGGAGCCCCTATCCATTATTACTCCATTTAATGTTTGTAGTCAGTCATTTCACCTGATTTTCTTCACACACACACACACACACATATATATATATATTTGATTAATAAATTCAAAAAGGGATAAAAATCTTTTACAAGAATTTTATCAGGAAGCCAGTGTGTAAAAAAATTCATAGGGGAAATTTCTATTCCCAAGAATATAATTATTCGTTTATATTTATATAAGGAGCATTACTACAGAATAATAATGCCACATACTGGACTTCCCAAAATAAGCACATTTAGTACCGAATGCGAGGAAAAACAACCAACAGAAGAAGACCAACTTTCTTTTAAATAACTCAACTATGTATCGACCGATTTCGCGATTACTAGAATGAATCTAGACTCCGCTCATCAGCATAGTATTGTTCAGGAAAACATATATAAATAAGCAGAATTCTCACCTTACCAAAAACGAACACTCTGCATATCCTAATATATATATATATATATACATACATATGAATTATTGGAAGTACAATGAAATTAAATCTCACCTTCAATTGAAAGAACTCCTGTAGTTGATTGGTTGCCAGCATCATTTACAGCTGTACAGGTGTAATTTCCTTCATCAGCATGGGAGATATTGATGATCTTTAGTCCGGTGTCTAAAACTTTTAATCTGCTATTGATGGTTAGCAATGGTACCCCATCTGCAACGAAAGACAACAGACAAAAAGAAAAATATTTTTAATACACTAGTGAGGGTTAGCAATGGTATCCCATGGCAACAATAGACAACAGATAGACAGAAAAATATCATCTATACTCATGTATAAGTAGCATTCACATATAAGTTGCATTTGCATATAAGTTGTGGAGGCGTAATGGCCCAGTGGTTAGGGCAGCAGACTTGCGGTCATAGGATCGTGGTTTCGATTCCCAGACCGGGCATTGTGAGTGTTTATTGAGCAAAAACACCTAATGCTCCACAAGGCTCCAACAGGGGATGGTGGCGAACCCTGCTGTACTCTTTCACCATAACTTTCTCTCACTCTTACTTCCTGCTTCTGTTGTGCCAGTAATTCAAAGGGTCAGCCTTGTCACACTGTGTCACGCTGAATATCCCCGAGAACTACATTAAGGGTACACATGTCTGTGGAGTGCTCAGCCACTTGCACGTTAATTTCATGAGCAGGCTGTTCCGTTG
>NC_069007.1:5392020-5393657 GCF_001194135.2 Octopus bimaculoides
TGAGCACTCCACAGACACGTGTACCCTTAACGTAGTTCTTGGGGATATTCAGCGTGACAGAGTGTGACAAGGCTGACCCCTTTGAATTACAGGCACAACAGGAACAGGAAGTAAGAGTGAGAGAAAGTTGCGGTGGAAGAGTACAGCAGGGTTCGCCACCATCCCCTGCCGGAGCCTCGTGGAGCTTTAGGTGTTTTTGCTCAATAAACACTCACAACACCCGGTCTGGGAATCGAAACCGCGATCCTATGTCCGCGAGTCCGCTGCCCTAACCACTGGGCCATTGCACCTCCACTTGGTAATGGTACCTCATCTACAATAGACAAAATGCTAAGCCTAAAATTCCTATTTATTTCTCATCCATTTTAATTTCATTGTATTCTAAACAAATATTTTTTATTAATTGTCAACGAAATCGAAATGAATGGGGAAAAATGATTTATATGCTCCACATTCTACCAATAAGCAATTAAAAAGTATAATGATTACCTTTAGCCCAAAAAACCAGTGGGTGTGGGTCACCATAAACTTGACAGTTCAAAATTTTGGTTGAATTTTCTTCCGCAATAACATGTCCGATTGGTAGCAATATCACAGGTGGAACTAAAAATAAAAAGAAAAAAAGAAACCATCAAAAGCTAATTAAATCTCACCAATCTCACTAATGATTTGAAGTGACTGTGCAATTAAATGATAGATTGGCAGAGTTCTTAGAGCATCAGACAAAAGTATCTTTTGTCATTTATTCAAGCTCTTTGTATTCTGAGTTAAAACCTCACTGAGGTCAGTTTTGTCTTTCTTCTTTCCAAGATTGATAAAATAAAGCACCAGTCCCATACTAGAGTTGATGGGGCTGATTCACATCCTAACTGTGGCCCTGTGCTTAAATTAGAAACCTGGCAAAAAGGTTCAGTACCACTGTGTGGCACCTTGGGCATGTGTCTTCTCCTACAGCCTCAGGCTGACCAAAGCCTTTTGTGTGGATTTGGTAGATGGAAACAGAAGACCATCATATATATGTGGGTGTGTGAGTATGTATGTTATTTCTTTACTACCCACAAGGGACTACACACAGAGGGGACAAACAAGAACAGACAAATGGATTAAGTCGATTATATCGACCCCAGTGCGTAACTGGTACTTATTTAATCGACCCGAAAGGATGAAAGGCAAAGTTGACCTCGACGGAATTTGAACTCAGAACGTAGCGGCAGACGAAATACCGCTGAGTATTTCGCCCGGCGTGCTAACGATTCTGCCAGCACACCACCTGTGTCTATGTCTGTGTTTGTCTTCCTCACCCCAGCTTGACAACTGATGTTAGTGTGTTCATGTCCCTGTAACTTAGTGGTTCAGCAAAAGTGACTGATAGAATAAGCACCAGGCTTTTAGAAAAAGAAGTACTGGTGTTGATTTGTTTGACTGAAAATTCTTCAAGGTGGTGCTCCATTATGGCCACAGCCTAATGGCTGAAACAAGTGAAATATAAAAGTTCAAAGATATATGTGTGCGTGTGTGTGTGTGTGTATGTATATGTGTATACGTATGTATGTATGTGTATCTTTGTGTTTTGTGTTCTCCCCCCACTGCCACTTCACAACTGGTGTTGGATTTTTTTTTTTTTACTTGTTTCAGTC
>NC_069007.1:5394378-5395456 GCF_001194135.2 Octopus bimaculoides
ATATATATATATATATATATATATATATATATACATACATACATATATACGACGAGCTTCTTTCAGTTTCCGTCTACCAAATCCACTCACAAGGCTTTGGTCAGCCCGAGGCTTTAGTAGAAGACACTTGCCCAAGGTGCCACGCAGTGGGACTGAACCACGAACCATATGGTTGGTTAGCAAGCTACTTACCACACAGCTACTCCTGCACCTACATCTCTATAATATAATGACTCAGCAAATGCAGTTCAGCAATGGAATAAGAACCAGACTTTAAAAAATCAGTACCAGGGTCAATTTATTTGGCTAAAACCCTTCAAAGTTATGCCCCAGCATGGCCAAAGTGTAATGAGTGAAACAAGTAAAGAGGAGTGAATGTGATAAATGGGAGTTGGCTGGAAATGTGGGGGTTGTCATGGCTGGAATTATTTCTATTGTTGGAGTATGCGCTCAAAGATGCCTTGGGACTAAGTTGTACTAACTTTATAAACCTGCAACACCAATTTGTATCAATCAATTTATATCAATTAATAAATTTATAAATAATTATGTCTCTTAATGATATCAAACTAATTATCTAGAAGGCAATTATGCTCATTTACATGAAGCGAATGGCTATTAATAATATAATTATTATTCCTAGAAAGTGAAGAATTTGTACCATATAATCGGTTATTATTTCCAGGGGTGGGGTGATGGTATCAATTCATCCCCTCCCCTCAAAATTTGTTGGTCTTGTGCTTGAAAATTAGAAACTATTATAGTTACTTCTTTGAATTTTTATTTTAGGTAATTTGCAATATTAAAAACGAAAATTACATATACATACATACATACATACATACATACATTGCTGTTGGCACTCCATTGCTTACGACGACGAGGGTTCCAGTTGATCCAATCAACGGAACAGCCTGCTCGGGAAGTTAACATGCAAGTGGCTGAGCACTCCACAGACACGTGTACCCTTAACGTAGTTCTTGGGGATAGTGTGACAAGGTTGACCCTTTTGAATTACAGGCACAACAGAAACGGGAAGTAAGAGTGAGAGAAAGTTGTAGTGGAAGAGTACAGCAGG
>NC_069007.1:5395850-5400630 GCF_001194135.2 Octopus bimaculoides
ATATATATATATATATATATATATATATATATATATATACATATACATATACATGTATATATACATGCATATATACATATATATATATATTAAACACATGCACATATATATGTACTTATATACACATGTATATATAAATACACACACATGTACTTGCACATGTATATATGTATACATACACATACACATACACACATATACATATTAAATAAATATACATACATGTAATATACATGCATATATATAAAATATATGTCTTATTATTTCTATTTATGAATATAAAATGCTTTTTGAATGCCGGAAATAATCATCAGAATAAATGAATTTAAAATTACCACAAAGCTAATGAGTTAATGAATAAGAATGATAAATATACCAAGTTGTTCATTTAATTAACTTGAATAATTATATTAATACTCAATTTATTAAAGAAAGTTAAGATGCAGGAGTTAAGGCACAGGAGTGGCTGTGTGGTAAGTAGCTTGCTTACCAACCACATGGTTCCGGGTTCAGTCCCACTGCTTGGCACCTTGGGCAAGTGTCTTATACTATAGCCTCGGGCCTTGTGAGTGGATTTAATAGACGGAAACTGAAAGAAGCCCGTCGTATGTATGTATGTGTGTGTATATGTTTGTGTAACTTAGCAGTTCGGCAAAAGGAGACTGATAGAATAAGTAGTAGGCTTATAAAGAATAAGTCCTGGGGTCGATTTGCTCAACTAAAGGCGGTGCTCCAGCATGGCCGCAGTCAAATGACTGAAACAAGTAAAAGAGTAAAAGAGTATGCAAGCATGGCTATGTGGTTGAGAAGCTTGTTTCATAACCACATGGTTCAAGGTTCAGTCCCATTACATGGCAAATTGGGTAAGTGTCTTTTACTAAAGAGCTGTCACAACTAATGCCACAAGAAAGAAATTTGTAGACAGAAATTAAAAGAAGCTCACTGAGGCATAATTGCATGCTTAAGAAGTTTACTTGTCAACTACATGGTTTCAGGTTCAATACCGCTTCTTGGTAGCTTGGGTAAAAGTCTTCTGCTTTGGGTTGACCAATGCTTTGTAAGTGGATTTTGTAGATGGAAACTGAGAAAACGCCCATCATGTATGTGTGTGTGTGTGTGTATATATTTATATAGGCACATACACCCGTACATCATCATTGTTTAACATCTGACTTCCATGATGGTATGGGTTGGACAGTTTGACAGGAGCCAATGAAGTAGAACACTGCACCAGACTTTGTGTCTTTCAGTTTCCGTCTACCAAATCCACTCACAAGGCTTTGGTTGGCCCAAGGCTATAGGAGAAGACACTTGCCCAAAGTGCCACACAGTGGGACTGAACTCGGAACCATGTGGTTAGTAAGCAAGCCTCTCACCACAAAGTTACTTCTGCGCGTATATATATAAAATTTGTGGGTAAGGCCAGAACAATGCGAAATAAATCCAAGGCGAATCACAAAAAAAGGGGCATATGAATTAATGGTGATGCCCTGCATTCAATATTTCAGGGTTATGACTGTTCTTCGCGAATTAGCAAATGTTTCAAATGTAACCCTTCTGCGCATGTGAACCTTCTGTTTATGTCTACTCCATACATACTCACACACATGTACATCTGCAACATTTGTTAATTCTTGAGGAGAGTTACATTTACAACATTTGCTAATTCCTGAAGAGGGGTCATAACCCTGAAATATTGAATGTAGGGTAAGTCACCATTAATTCCTATGCCTGTTTTCTTGTGATTTTGCCTTGGATTTATTTCACATTGTTCTGGCCTTACTCACAAATTTTATATAATATATTCCACACATTGTGTCCTTGAGCAAGACACTTTATTTCATGTTGCTCCATTCCATTCAGCTGGTAAAAATTAGTTGTACCTGTGATTCAAAGGGCCCAGCCTTGTTACATTCTATGTACCCCCTCCCCCACACACACATGCACAAATAAACACACACACACATAGCATCAATGAAAAAGTACAGTGAACTTGTGAGGAATGAAAAGATCCAATATTCTAGACTGAGTCCTTGGGGGGAAATCTGACAGGAGAGAGTTAATAACAGACATCAAAATTGAACTGGCTGCAGCTGATGAGGAACATTAGACTACAGGAGCTTCAAGCATACATGAACAGTGAATAGTAAGAGAGAGAGAGAATTGGTGAGAGAGAACCAGTTTTTCTAACTTAGAAGATATAAAATTTCTGCTGTCTCTCATTAATTTCTCTCTCATCAGTTTTTCTTTGAAGAAGGACTCCATCTAAAAAGTTTAATTTTACACACGTCATGGCAAGTTCAGTGTACTTGTTATTTCAATTTTACTAAATAATGCAAGTCTTGCTGATACAGACCAACACTAGTCAATTATTTTGGATTCTGTTTGATCATCTAATAATGCTGTTCCAAGTTTGTGTGTGTGAGTGTGTGTGTGTGTGTATGGAGATACATGCAATGAGTGTGTGTCAATGTTTATATACCCCATGTTTATCACCACTAGAGCGTAGTGGTGATGAACATACAAGATATAATGTTGTTGACAATACTTGTTGACATTATGACTGGTTACTCTGTGCTTTTAAAGACCTGCGGAAAATATTAAAAATAAAAATATCCTTTACTTGAAAAGGCAGGTAAGACAACTGAAAAAGCATCCAGTCATAAAATATCAAAAAAAAAAAAAAAAAGGAAAACAAGAAATTTTAACCCTTTCCCCACCCCTGGATCTTTCAAATAATGTAGTCAACTGTTGGAAGAAAATAAAAAAAAAATGTGCTGGCTACTGTTAGAATCCCTTTCATCTGCTGGATCATTGCTAATGTGAGGGCGAAATAACAATAATAATGAAATCTATGAAAGTGTAAATTTCTTTTGATTGCATAAAAAAGATCGATTTTCTTTTGGATTTAGTTATTGAAAGGGTGGACAGAAATAAAAATCAATATATTACATCAAAAGGAATAGTTGACCCTGTCTACCCCACTTCAGCTCCATCACCACCGTCTCTTACACAAGCAACAGACACAGTGTCCTCCTGCCTCTCTACCTACCTACCTACCTACCTGCCTGCCTACCAGTTCCAGTTGGTACACATGAAAGCAATGAACAAATTTTAACTCAACCTCGTGGCGTTGTTATAACCTATGTACCATCAAACTTTTCACATAACTTTACTATGCTACATTCAGTTCAGTGAACTACTATGTGATAGGTACAAGTCTGGTTTTTATAGTGTATTACCATGCTTATTATTATCATTACTATTATTATTATTATTATTGATATATTTATTTGCAGTTTGAAGAATTGATTTTGAGAAAGTTTTATTTCATTTTTTAAAAAACTTATTTTCGCAGAATTGTTTTATGTAGGTTTGTTATCCAATATTTGTTTTTATTTTAGTCATTTATGCATTATTATTATTATTATTATTATTATTATTATCTTTGTTGTTGTCAGTGTTGCTTCTGTTGTTGTTTGTTTTTGGTTCTGAGTAACTTTAAAGCATTACTAATTCGGTAACGTAGAACGCAACAAGAGACTGTTTTTCTTTTTTTTCTTTCTTTTTTGACTCTTTTTGCAGGCACGTACAAGTTTCAAGCCAGAAACGAAATTTCCCTGCGATTTCTAAATTTCTATACGTCTTTGCAGGTGAGTGAACATGAATTCCAGCATAGATACATCGGGAAGAAGAAGAAGAAGAAGAAGAAGAAGAAGAACTTGGAGCAAATAAACGTCAGCAAAATCTTACTGATGTATGTAATATTGGTGGAAGAAGAAAGAAAGAAGAAGAAGAAGAAGAAGAAGAAGAAGGGAGGAGGAGGAGAAAAAGAAGAAGAAGAAGAAGAAGGAGAAGAAGAAGAAGAAGAAGAAGAAAAAAGAAGAAGAAGGAGGAGGAGGAGAAGAAGAAGAAGGAGAAGAAAAAAAAGAAGAAAGAAGAAGAAGAAGAAAAAGAAGAAGAAAAAGAAGAAGAAGAAAAAGAAGAAGGAGGAGGAGAAGGAGGAGGAGAAGAAGAAGAAGGAGGAGAAGGAGAAGAAAAAAAGAAGAAAGAAGAAAAAGAAAGGAGGAGGAGGAGGAGGAGGAGGAGAAAAGAGAAAATGAAGCAGAAGAAAAAGAAGATGCAAAGAAGAGAAAGTAGGGAAGAAAAGGTGGAGGAGGAGGAGAAGAAGAAGAAAACGATGAAGAAGAGAGAAGAATGAGAAGAAATGGAAGAAGAAGAAGAGGGAAGAAAAAAAAATGAAGAGGAAGGACAACAACAACAACAGCAGCAGCAGAAAAGGATAAAAACAAAACAATAAAAGCGGGGACAGAAAAAAGGGGGTTTCTATAGCAGTAAATGAAGGAACGCAGCATGAAGTCTTCAAGATGCAATGCAATAATTCTTTTAACAATAAAAAAATAAAATAAATAAAAAAAAAGAGTGATGCTGGCAGATTCATATGGAAATGGGCTTCAAAATACGATGGAATTGGTAAAAGAGGAAATTTTGATTTGAAGGCTGTTGCTGTTGTTGTTGTTGTTGTTGTTGCTTCACCTCAAGTCAGTCTTCGTTAAGCCTTTTGAAACCAACCTGCCAAAGACCTCACCCCCTCGCCATTTGGTTCTGCAAAACGATCTTCATGTTTTAAGTAATCGAAATTATTCTAATCTAAAACCTAAATCTTTGCATCAAAATATCATGTTTCCAAATATCATGTTTCCAAGCGTCAGATTATTAATAATGGTTTTTCAAATTTTGACACAGGGCCAGAAATTTCAGGGGAAGGGGGTAAATCAAC
>NC_069007.1:5401916-5406724 GCF_001194135.2 Octopus bimaculoides
CCGGCCAGCCACCAACTGTTTTTGCTAATAATTTTAAAATATTGGAGAATCTTTAAAGGTCACTGCTGGGACTTATCTACAGTGATTTAAAAAAGGATCTGCAAAATCTTAGTAGAATACTTTTCTGTTAGTAAAAATGTTTTTTTCTTTTACACACACACACACACACACGATCTCGTTTGGCGAGGGTTAAACATTTAAATTACAGATTTTCGTTGCCGTTGCTTAAATGCCAGCAATGGACTACCCATGTTACTTCTGCATCATCATTCCATAAAATGTGTTTATGGGGAGAAAAACATTGAAAAAACATCAATACATAACAGAGTGACAAAGAAACGAGGAAGGTGGTCAGGGGATGTGCTAGAAACAACAGCCAAATCTCCCTTACATCACACACCTTTTGAACAGCAAAATATTTTCCAATTTACTCTTTACTCTTTTACTTGTTTCAGTCATTTGACTGCAGCCATGCTGGAGCACCGCCTTTAGTCGAGCATATCGACCCCAGGACTTATTCTTTGTCAGCCTAGTACTTATTCTATCGGTCTCTTTTGCCGAACCGCTAAGTTACCGGGACGTAAACAACCAGCATCGGTTGTCAAGTGATGGTGGGGGGACAAACACAAACACACAAACATATACACACGCATACATATATATATATACATACATACATATATACGACGGGCTTCCTTCAGTTTCCGTCTACCAAATCCACTCACAAGGCTTTGGTCGACCCGAGGCTATAGTAGAGACACTTGCCCAAGGTGCCACGCAGTGGGAATGAACCCGGAACCATGTGGTTGGTCAGCGAGCTACTTACCACACAGCCACTCCTACGCCTGGGCAAAATGCTTTGTGACATTTTGACCATCTTTACTTTCTGAGTTCAAATTCTGCAAAGGTCAACTTTCTCTTTCATTCTTTGAGGGTTAATACAATAAGCCCCATTTGAGCACTAGGGTCAAGTAATTGATTATCCTCCTCCTCCTTCTCCTCCAAAATTTCATGCATTATTCTTATAGTAGACAGAATTATTTCATAGCCTTATATGTACTCCAAGATCCAATTCTAGAAATGAATTATCCCATGTTAATTTATGTTCCAAAGACCAGCTTATTAACAACAAAGTTATACCACTAAATTCTTCATTATTTTCTAAAAATGACTGAAACGAAAACAGTGTCTTTCAGTAGGAATATGGTAAAAAAAGAGTTGACCTTTTGATTCCAACCTGCTTGAAACTTCCCTTGATTCTGTGATACAAACTTTATTATTTGAAGAGATGCAAATTAAAACCTTCTGTCAAAATATCACATGTTCCAGAAGCCAGGTGAGATAATGGCAGTCGTATTTTACGAAATACTTCATTATTTTTCTGAACTGATTAAAATGAAAGCAGTGTATTTCAAAAGAAATATGGTGACAAGAATGTTAATCTTTTGATATAAACCAGCTTCAGACTAACCCTGATTCCATGATACAAACTTCATGTTTGATGTGATCTCAGTCGAATGTACTAGAAACTAGGTTAATAAAGGCAGTTTTTATTTTTGTGAAGCCTAGTGTGTTCCCTGGCCTTACCAGCCCTGGTCAAACCATTCAACACATGTCTGCATGGAAAACAGACGTTAAATGATGATGATGATGATGACAACAATGACGACGATAATGATAAATTCCTCGTTATTGTTTACATTAAAAACTTCCTTGAAAATTTCCTGTTAATTTATGTTCCAAATACCAACTTATTAGTGACTAAACTCTTTTATTTTCTTCATTAGTTTCAAAATTAAGTGAAACAATTTCATTGCATTTCAACTGAAATATGGTAACAAAGTTTAACTCTTTTGATGCTAACCTACCTGGAACTGCCTCCTTGATTCTGAGATACAAGCTTCCTATTCTAAAGTGATCTAAATTAAAATGTTGCCATCAAAGTTTCACGTCAATTTATGTTCCAAATACCAGCTTAATAACGACATCGTTGTTTTACTAAATTCTTCATTATTTTTTAAATTAATTAAAACTGAGACAATGTATTTCAACAGAAATATGGTAACACAAATTTTAACCATTTTGATACCAGTCCACTTGAGACTACTCCTGGTTCTGTGATACAAGTTTCCTGTTTTTAAGTGATCTAATTAAAACTTGCCATTAAAATTTCATGTTAATTTGTTCGGAACACCAGCTGAATAATGGTTAAGTTATTTTACTAAATTCTTTATTATATTTGAAATTATCTAAAATAAAAGTTCATGTTGATAAAAATATAGTAACAAAAAAGTAACTCCCTCTGTCTACGTGTTCTGTAACTCACTTAAGGAGCCCTTGGTTCTATGATACAAACTCCTCATTTTAAACTGATCAAAATTTAACTTTCCACCAAAATTTCTTTTTGATTTAAGCTCCAAACATTATTTTTGACAATGGCAAAGTTATTTTGCAAAAACTATTTGTTACTTTTGCACTGGCAACGATCTCGCTTGAATGACTTTACACATGCCATCCGACACAAGTGCCAGGAAGGCGATGCTGGGCACAGGTGCCATTGACAGTTTAAGAACAATAAATTAATAAATAGGAACTAATAAAAGTATACTTGTAATTAACTATTTTTATAAAACTTTGCAATGATTAAAGCTAAATTAAAACTGCTTTGAAGAAAATAAAAGTACAATGTATTAACATTTGCATGTTTTTCAACATACATACATGTATATATATATTATAAGCATCATCATCATTATCATCATCACCTGTTGGCATCTGTTTTCCATGCTGGCATGGGTTGGATAGTTTGACCAGAACTGGCATACTGGAGAGCTGCCCCAAGTTCCAGTCTGCTGTGGCTTGGTTTCTATGGTTGGATGGCCTTCTTAATGCCAACAGCATTACAGTGTGTGCTGGGTGCTTTTAACGTGGCACCACACAAGCACCAGTACATGGCACTGTCACAAGTGGCACCGCATGACCACTTGTATGTGGCACTGGCACTTGACTCTTGCAGTCCAATCCTCTTCACCAGGAGGAGGGGGCGGCGGCCTTCACACTTCTGTTGTGGAGGACAGGTTTTCTTGAGTATTCAATACACACACACACACACACACACATACATATGTGTGTGTGCATGTTCATATCTGTGTTTATTCCCTACCACTGCTTAAAAACTACTGCTGATGTGTTAAGGTCCCTGTATCTTAGCAGTTCAGCAAGAAGAGACCGATAAAGAATAAGTGTAAGGCTTAAAAAATAAATCCTGGGGTCAATTCATTCAACAAAAGTCCTTCAAGGCGGTGCCCCAGCATGGCTGCAGTCTGCTGACTGAAACAAGTAAAAGAAAAGTGAAAGATATGTGAGAGAAGCTTCTTTCAGTTTCCATCTGCCAAGTACACTCACAAGGCTTTGGTTGGCCCATGGCAATAACAGAGGACACTTGCCCAATGTGCTGCACTGTGAGACTGAACCCAGAACCATGTGGCTGCAAAGTGAAGATGTGTGTGTGTGTGTGTGTGTGTGTGTGTGTGTGTGTATGAGAGAGAGAGAGAAAGATTGTGTGTGTGTGTGTGAAAGAGGGAAATTGTGGGTGTGAGTGAGAAAGTGAGTGTGTGTGTGTGTGTGAAAGAGAGTGGGAGAAAGAGTATGTGTGTATGTGTGTGTGTGTGTGTGTGTGCGTGCGTGGTGTGTATGTGTATTTGTCTGGTGTTTAAGTGTGTGTACGTGTGTATGTGCATATGTGTGCACGCGCGTGTGTGTGTGTGTGTGTGTATTGTCTGAAATAATTTCCTCTATAATAAAATGATAAAAAAACATGGACACACTGAATATTTTTGCAACTGTAAATTTGAATTTGTTTCAAGATTATTTGGGTAGAGCCTATCTCTCACAGCTCATGAAATTCTATTGGCAGGTTTTAATGAGGACCTGCTATTGTACCACCGCCACCACCACCACCAACAACAACAACAACAAAAATACACCCAGTCCTACTCTTGTACAAATAATATTTTAAGATGAGCATATTGGCAATGTCTTTTTTTTTTTAAATTTTTAAAAGAATTTTAATAAAATAAACTTATCAAAATACTTCTAAGCTCATAGATGTTTAGGAAAATTTATCAAAAGGGAGCTGAAAAAATTTTGATAAACTTTTATTAAAACAAACCAAAATTAAAAAGTTTGGTTCTTTTTCAAAGAATTCAATCAGTTCTTCATTGATAAATTACCCTAAAAATATTCCAATATGCTTCCTTTTAAAATAGACTTTAGTTTAAAAAGTGTTTGTTTTATCATGTGTTTAATATCATACAAATATTATATTGTACTAAATAATGCATTAAGTTGCTATCTGTGATAAAATTTCTTATTTCTACAGGATTCAATGTTGAAATAAATAAATATATTAATAGGCGTAGGAGTGGCTGTGTGGTAAGTAGTTTGCTTACCAGCCACATGATTCTGGGTTCAGTCCCACTGCATGGCACCTTGGGCAAGTGTCTTCTACTATAGCCTCGAGCTGACCAAAGCCTTGGGAGTGGATTTGGTAGACGGAAACTGAGAGAAGCCTGTCGTATATATGTATATATATACATATATATATATATATGTGTGTGTGTGTGTGTGTGTGTGTGTGTGTATGTATGTTTGTGTGTCTGTGTTTATCCCTCCAACATCGCTTGACAACCAGTGCTGGTGTGTTTATGTCCCCGTCACTTAGCGGTTCGGCAAAAGAGACCGATAGAATAAGTACTAGGCTTCCAACGAATAAGTCCTGGGGTCGATTTGCTCGACTAAAGGCGGGG
>NC_069007.1:5406759-5409204 GCF_001194135.2 Octopus bimaculoides
GGGGAGAGAGAGAGAGAGAGAGAGAGAGAGAGAGAGAGAGCAATGGCACCAGAAATGCTGGAAATGGATTCTTGTGAGGAGAGAATCTAGGAGTGAGTGTATAGTGTATTCAATCACTTAGTGAGTAAGTGACCCAGGAGGGGGAGAGAGAGGGATCTAAACATCAGGAGAATCAGAGTGGGGGAAGGTGGAAGGGGTGGTATTGTCTTAAAGCAGGAGAACAATGGGCAGTTTCCTGGAAGCCTTATGGGTTTAGGGGCCCATTTCTGATTTATGTATGGTGTGGTTTGTTGTCTGTAAATAAATACTATAAGGCCCGGTGCACTGATCTGCCATGGGGCCTATTACACTGCTAAGGTGACCCAGGGAAGGAGCAAGAGTATGACAGAAAAAGGCAGTGGAATTTTTGGAGGTGGAATTGGTAGAAGAGTGACTGGTAATATATGGAGGTGGACAAAGGTAAGGGTGGATGATGAGATGAAAGTGAAAGTAGATTTTGGGTAGCAAGAGAAATGACCTAGAGGAGTAAAAGTTCTGGTTAGTTATACAGCATGGTTGTAGGATCAGCCAAAACACACACACACGCACACACACACACAATTACACACAGTGGAAAGAAGTTATGCAGCAGTCATTTCTCTGTAAATTGAACTTTCCTTTTGCATTGTGTAACCAGTCTTGTGTGCACTTATATTTGATATTGGCATGGAGAAGTATTTGTCAATATCCTCCAGAGAATCGAATACTAACACAAAGTTGACAGAAGGATCTGGACAGAATGTTCGGACAGCATCATTCTTTGTATACAGATCATTAAATTAGAGTAAATGTAAGATGTCTAACCATGTTTAAACATTGTCCAGGTCAAGGTGATAATGCAATGTGTACCCAGTTAAATTACATTTCTTCTCTCTGCTTGGAAATATTTCAGTGTTGAACAACAAATAGAAGACTTGTAAATATTTATTATTCCTTCTGCGCAAAACTAGATTCCGCAAGCATTTATTGGCTCCCAGCGCACAATAACTATATATCATGTAAGGAATCCTGTTTGTGGTTTGCTAAACATGCAAGAAATAAAGATAACAACTCGAAACTTTTCTCTCAAAATTGCATTCTGCTATGTTAAAAAGCATCAGTGCACATTGAAATTAATGGAGTCCTAGATATACTTCGTGCTGATAAAAATAACCACTACAATGATGTTTGTTGCAGCAGCTTGGCACAGACTACTACCATGGCATATACCACTGCCACCACAACAGCAAGCCCCTTCCCCCTGCACCATCACCACCACCGCCTCAATCACAGCCACCACCAGCTCAACTGCCCTACCCCTATGCAAGTTTATTCAGCAGACCCAAAAGTGCCAGCCCATAAAAGCTTCACCTGGGCTGTGCCAACCTCATCCCTCTCCCCACCTCACGAAGCATCAATACTTACCAGCAACATGAACCGTTGCCACAGCAGACCTATTCCCGTATTTGTTCCAAGTTTCACATCGGTATTCTCCTTCATCTGCTTTGTTCACATTGGTTACCCAGAATTCCTGATTTGAGTTTCTAGAGGAAAATAATAAGAAAAACATCATTAAATAAGTACGACAGGTATTTTAGAGCTTTAGGTAAACAGGTATTTTTTCAACAAGATCAATGTTAAAATTAAGGATGTATGTAGAATACAGGGTATTTGGGTGTGTGTAATTGTTGTTGTTGGCACTCCGTTGCTTATGACGTTGAGGGTTCCGGTCGATCCGATCAACGGAACAGCCTGCTCGTGAAATTAACGTGCAAGTGGCTGAGCACTCCACAGACACGTGTACCCTTAACGTAGTTCTTGGGGATATTCAGCGTGACACAGAGTGTGACAAGGCTGACCCTTTGAATTACAGGCACAACAGAAACAGGAAGTAAGAGTGAGAGAAAGTTGTGGTGAAAGAGTACAGCAGGGTTCGCCACCATCCCCTGCTGGAGCCTCGTGGGGCTTTTAGGTGTTTTCGCTCAATAAACACTCACAACGCCCGGTCTGGAAATCGGTCTGGGATCCTATGACCATGAGTCCGCTGCCCTCACCACTGGGCCATTGCGCCTCCACTAGAACAACAATTAAATAATTAACATTTGAATTAATTGTTTGTTAATTTCAGAAGGAAAGATGTCTTAAATCTATTTCCTTTACATGTAGTCAGCTTGCTGTATTGTCTTCAGTTGAAGAGGTTCACAATGACATTTCGATGTTTCTAGAATCTGAACAAGTAACAGAGTTACAAAACTGTGATTCAGCTTCAGGAGAAATGGTTCCAAAGCTTTCATAAGTAATTTATGAATAATAAGATTGGTTTTGTTATTTTTCTTTTCTTTTCTTTTCTTTCCCTTTTTTTTTTTTTCGGTTTTTCTCATTTAAGGAACAGAGATAGCAAAGACTGATTGAAATATTTACAAGAGA
>NC_069007.1:5410213-5411780 GCF_001194135.2 Octopus bimaculoides
GTTATTATTATTATTATTATTACTATTATTATTATTATTATTCAGTAGTTTTATTTTTATAACGTGCTTTCACTTCACTACCGAGCGCAGCTCTGTGTGCCTTGGGTATGTGCTGTGGTTTGTTGTGGTGCTCTTATGGTTACTGTATTGAAAGTTATTATTATTATTATTATTATTATTATTACTACTATTATTATTATTATTATTATTATTATTATTACTACTATTATTATTATTACTACTATTATTATTATTATTATTATTATTATTATTATTATTATTATTATTATTATTATTACTACTACTATTATTATTATTAAGGTGGTGAGCTGGCAGAATTGTTAGCATGCTGGGCTAAATGCCCAGTGCTATTTCATCCATCTTTACGTTCTGAGTTCAGATTCCACCAAAGTCCACTTTGCCTTTCATCCTTTCAGGGTTGATAAATTAAGTACCAGTGAAACATTGGGGGTTGATGTTATCGACTTGTCTCCTCCCCTAAAATTTCAGAGTATCGAAATTTTAATACCTTTCCCACTTATAAAAATGTCAAGCAAACTTAAAATTTGTCATTACCGTTTTAGCCAGGAGACCAAACTGATCGTTTGGTAACCCACTAAAATAAACATTAAAAATCGAAAAGAGAAAATAAACAGCTTTGCAAGTTTGACTCAGTGTTTATTGAACAGGAGAGGTGCGAAATTTAAGAAGCGACTTGTTAGAATACACACGTCTGTGAGGAGACATAAACAAGAATAGCAAAAATCTACAATCCCAAAAGAACTGGTAATAGATACAAGTGTTTTATGAAGAGAACAATGAATGTGAAACAACATTAAACACTGTATAAAATACTGTATAAGGTAAATGACGGTTTCTGTAGAAATGGTAAGTCATATTCACTTAGTGAGTTTACATGCGCAAGGATGAATTATGATGTTGTCATTGGCATTAGATGCAGGAAGAGCTGGTAGTGGTGATGAATTTCACTGTCCTAACATGGAGAAAGTGAGCAATAGCTTCCTGGAAGCAAACACAAACTAGACTTCTTAAGTGGAGGAAAACTGATCTATTCAAGGAAATTGCTGGGCTCCATTGTGCTGGGTAGAAACTCCAAGCAATGTAAAATATGGCCCAGATCGTAATTACCAGCATGGACGTCAAACTTCAAAAAGTAGTTAATCATTTAATGGTTTAAGTACATCTACTCTTTTACTGTTTTACTTGTTTCAGTCATTTGACTGTGGCCATGCTGGAGCACCGCCTTTAGTCAAGCAAATCGACCCCAGGACTTATTCTTTGTAAGCCTAGTACTTATTCCATCGGTCTCTTTTGCCAAACTGCTAAGTGACGAGGACATAAACACACCAGCATCGGTTGTCAAGCGATGTTGGGGGGACCAAACACAGACACAGAAACATACACACACACACATATATATATATATCAAAACTTTTATTTAAATTTTTTATATATAACCAAGGGGATCGATCCATAAGGAGTCTACTATAGACCTTTGTGGACGAATTTTTGCTATTTTGGTAACGATTACATGTTTTATCTCACC
>NC_069007.1:5412434-5414638 GCF_001194135.2 Octopus bimaculoides
TATATATATATATATATATATATATATATATGTATGTGTGTGTATATGTTTGTGTGTCTGTGTTTGTCCCCCCAACTTCGCTTGACAACCGAGGGTGGTGTCTTTAGGTACCCGTAACTTAGCGGTTTGGCAAAAGAGACCGATAGAATAAGTACTAGGCATCCAAAGAATAAGTCATGGGGTTGATTTGCTCGACTAAAAGGCGGTGCTCCAGCATGGCCACAGTCAAATGACTGAAACAAGTAAAAGAGTAAAAGAGTAAATGTTTACATTTGCACATCATCTTCCAACAAAAAAAAAATTTCTAAACAAATTCTGGAAACGATCTACTAAAGTAATTTACACACTCACTAAAGTTTATCTTTGTTTTTGCTGAAAAAAGTACATAAATTACATGGGTTTTTATGGTATATATAGACACTCATACAAGTATATATATATATGTGTATTCACACACATGTGGAGGCAGAATGGCCCAGCGTTTAGGGCAGCAGACTCGCGGTCATAGGATCGCGGTTTCGATTCCCAGACCAGGCGTTGTGAGTGTTTATTGAGCGAAAACACCTAAAAGTTCCACGAGGCTCCGACAGGGGATGGTGGTGAACCCTGCTGTACTCTTCCACCACAACTTTCTTTCACTCTTACATCCTGTTTCTGTTGTGCCTGTAATTCAAAGGGTCAGCCATGTCACACTGTGTCACATTGAATATCCCCGAGAACTACGTTAAGGGTACACGTGTCTGTGGAGTGCTCAGCCACTTGCACGTTAATTTCACGAGCAGGCTGTTCCGTTGATTGGATCAACTGGAACACTCAACATCATAAGCGACGGAGTGCCAACAACCTAATCATGAGGCAATAGATGTAAATGTGTGCCACCGTTATGCAAATAATCCTGTTCTTTGTTTGAAATCTTCCAGAGAAACATTTTCAGTCTCAGGGAAATATTACCTTTCTTAGAAACAAATGGCGATTGGCGACAAATGGGCAAATTGCTGTAGAAAATCTCTGCAAACTATGCAAGCATGGAAAAGTGGATGTTAAACAACAACGATGAAGATGCCGCCACTGATGATGCGGATGCTGACAACGATGGTTGAGAAAAACCAAATAAAATTTCAGACAGTAAAATTTAGTTTTGGGCCAATTTATTGTCTGTGATTACTAACAATGAAATTGAAATCGAAACTAATATATTAGCTGTTAATACTATGTGTATTGTGGTAATCTTCATTAGCAAGAATATAAAGTGTACTTAGGTAGAAAAGCCCAGTGGAGAAAGCATAGAATTTGGTGAGAAAAACAAGACATAAAAACCATACAGAGAAACTTACTTTATATTGAAAAGTGAAAAATAAAGAATTTTCCTTCAGCTAACTTGTAAATTTATTGCAAGGATTAACAGAAAGAAAACCAATAATACCAAATAATGAATGCGATTACTGTTCTTAGAATAAACCATGTTAACAAATATTCTTAAATGTTCTTAAAAATCTCATAATTGTGCTTCAAATATTTACTATTGTAACCAATTTCTTTAGCACAAAAGGCAGTTCTAAATAAACATTTGATGCGACTGTGGAAATTCCGTGTTAAATTCCCAAACAAGTTGAAACAATCGTTTCTGCTTTGCCAAAATATTTAATTCCATTATATTTCCAGTGTCGTTCCTTATGGTTAATTCTGTCAAACACTAAATCATCACTTTCAAAAGATTTTTAGGATATTTCTTCTTCTCCTCCTCCTCCTCCCCCTCCCCATCATCATCATCATCATCATTGAGTATGGCAAAGGTTTCTTATAAGTTTTGTTTGTATTGAAAAGCTATAGAAGTCAACTAGAATTGAATAGATTATTGATTATATACATATATATACATATATATATGGAAATGTGCTGTGCGTGAGAAGACCCGGCAAGCCAAGTAAGATCGTTGCCAGTGCCCCTGGACTGGTTCTTGTGCGGGTGGCACATGAGATGCACCATTTTGAGCGTGGCCGTTGCCAGTACCGCCTGACTGGCTCCCGTAGGATTTTCGAGCGAGATCGTTGTCAGTGCCCCTGGACTGGCTTGTGCGGGTGGCACATAAAAGACACCATTTCGAGCGTGGCCGTTTTCGTGCGGGTGACACGTAAAAGCACCCACTACACTCTTTGAGTGGTTGGCGTTAGGAAGGGCATCCAGCTGTAGAAACTCTGCCAAAT
>NC_069007.1:5415943-5426005 GCF_001194135.2 Octopus bimaculoides
TCATCATCATCGTTTAACGTCCGCCTTCCATGCTAGCACAGGTTGGACGATTTGACTGAGGACTAGCGAACCAGAAGGCTGCACCAGGCTCCAATCTGATCTGGTAGAGTTTCTACAGCTGGATGCTCTTCCTAATGCCAACCACTTTGAGAGTGCAGTGGGTGTTTTTACGTGCCACTGGCATGAGGGCCAGTCACACGGTACTGGCAACAGCCATGTTGAAAGTGGTGTATTTTACATGCTACCTGCACAGGAGCCAGTCCAGCGGCACTGGCATTGATCACGCTCAGACGGTGCTCTTAGCGCTCCATTGGTATAGGTGCCAGTCATCGAATTTGGTTCAAGTATACACATATATGTATGTACATACATACACACGCACACACACACACACACACACATGCTAATTTCAAAATGAAGTTTTCTCTCTAAAAAAAGCTATAACAAGGAAATGAATCTAAGCTCATTTCTTCAATTTGTCTCTGGTTAAAATGCTCATACATACACACCCACACATACACACCCACACATACACTCCTACACATACACAAACACACGAAGAAACAAAAGTATTATTTAAATTCGTTATAATAGAAAAGTTTAATTACTTCTTAAGTCTTAATTACTTAAAAACAGAAACGATGTTCATAGATTAGTCAAGATTAAATTAATCCGAGCCAACATAATGAATTAAGAAATTCTTCGAAACACAAATGTAAATGCTTCTTAAGCTTTAACCAATTTTAGAGCTAATTTTGTAACATTAACTGGATACAAGAGAAACCACACTTTTGATACGAGAACTAATATCCAACTGGATAAGATGCTAGTCCATTGCTATTAACATTCTCTAATAGCCAGGTAACATTCTAAGTCAAAACTGATGGTTGTTTTTAAGAGAAAAACTCTGCTACAAAAGAAGTTTCCAAAAGGAATTAGCATCCATGTGGATCCTCAGAACTGAATGGATGAGAAGGAATGTAGAAAATGGATAAAGGTAGTTTGGAATTTATGACTTGGTGGACTTTGAGAGGACAAGAGTTGGTTTATCTGGGACCAGTTCAGGGCACATTGAGAATGATGTTGTTGATAATCTCCATTCACTAAATACTGTCATAGAATTCCTGGCAGATTTGGAAATGTTTTGCAACCGATATATAAATATGTATCAATGAACCATTTAAGGACAGGAAGGTCAAGTGGAATAACTGGTTGTATGGTACAAAAAAAAAATGCATGGAAGGAAGCAATATGTGAGTGGAGGTATGTGGCTTTGTGGTTAGTATGTTCGACTTATGATTGTAAGTTTGTGGTTTCAATTCCTGGACTGGGCAATGCATTGTGCTCTTGAGCAAAGCACTTCATTTCATGTTGCTACAGTCCATTCAGCTGGTAAAAATGAGTGACCCTGAGATGGACTGGTGTCTCGTCTAGAGGGGGTGGGGAGTATAAAGGCCAGAGAATCTGGGAAACTGATTCTATGAGTCTATGTCACCCAGGTTGAAGCTTTAAAGCAGTATGTGGGTTCCATTTCTGCCTCTGATCTGTGAATGGATCGTTGATTCATAGGAAGAAATATAAATGGATTCTATTGTCGAATCATTCAAGAAACATGGAATTTTGAATGCATTGGATGACAGTATTTTGTGAGATAACATGATGAAAAAGGAATCGATGATGGGCAACTCCTGACTATGGAGAGCAAATATGATGACGAGTGATTCTCAATGTGGGGCATACACCTGACCAGTGGGGCTTGGGAGAATTGTGGTGGGGCATGGGATCCAAAATATTTTTTCTATTTTTTTTTTGTGGGAAATGAAACCGTGAAAATCTTTTCTTTCTCAGCAAACATATTCTACCTATATTCATCCTAGCCAAACCAATCCCTCCAGCCAAGCAGACTGTGTGAAGACTGTTTGCTCTCTAGTATGGAGCTATTTTGATGCCCTGGTGTGGATATTTCTTTAAGGAAAGTATATAAGTATGAAATTGTTGTGGAATGAACTGACACCTCTGCACGTGACTGTCAGTGGACTGGATGAGTCTTTTAAATAGAACGAACTAGTAGACAGGTGAGGTCGAATTGTGAGAGTTAGTCCCATTGTTGATTCTGTATTGGAATATTGGAGTGTTATTATGTGAATGGTTATAATAAGATAACCAACTCTTGTTACATTGCTTATTGTTATATGGTTATATTTAGTACTGTGATATATTGTTACACACACATCATATATCGTCACTGATGATATCATCATCATCATCATCATTTAACGTCCGCTTTCCATGCTAGCATGGGTTGGACGATTTGACTGAGGACTGGTGAAACCAGATGGCTACACCAGGCTCCAGTCTGATTTGGCAGAGTTTCTACAGCTGGATGCCCTTCCTAATGCCAGCCACTCAGAGAGTGTAGTGGGGGCTTTTATTCTCAAATAAGCAAGTTACCATTCTCGTATGGTCAGGTAACATTTAAAGAAAGTAAGGTTAATTTTCTCGGATAGTCAGGTAACGTGGCCGAATTCTGAGAGGACACAGGTAAACCTGATTGATTTTTTAACATTTAATCAAACAAATGTTTAGTTAATTGGTTAAGTAGATGATAAATAAAAATTAAAGAAGTGAAATACACTCAGTGTGTGTATATATTATTATTGGCATAATGACCCTCCCAAGGTACAATAAAATATGTTTCAACACGAGTTTACGTAATGAATCTTGCAAGCCAAACTGTAATATTGTCAGAGTATAAGATAACATTTCTCAGTCGGGTAATATTATCTTCCAGTCAAGGAAAAGAATTTAAGAAATTTCTTACACATCCCCCTTTTTTCCACAGATATAAAACTGTTATCTGCACATGTTGTAGAAATATTTCCAATAGATACCTATAAGAAACCCAATTCTAGGACTTTCCAAGGTATTAATTTCAAAGCAAAGAAATAGTTTCCAGCCAAGAATTCTGATGATAGAACAAAAGCTCAGGTGTTATGGAACTGATACACTACTTTTAAAGATTATATAAAATAATTTCCTTGCCAACACCAAATGTAAATCCAGGGAAAGCTAAAACTAGATAGGGCTAGTAAAAATATTTTAGACTATCATTTCTAGCATCAAACACACCGTTTTCCTTCTGTTGTGGAATAATAGTTTATTGGTTATCAAGTTGTTTATTGACAAAGATAATAAGCACATTCATGAATTTATGTGTTTTGATATAATAGAATTCTATCCTGCTATACCTAAATCAGTTCTTTAAAAAGCTTTAGAATTTGGTATTAGTTATGTTCTGGTTTGTGATTTGGGTGTTATTGTTAATATTCATGCTAGGAGTTCTTAACAATTTTACCATAATTTCTTTAGGGTTAGCTGTAATGATTGAGAATTGTTTGATGTAAGCATGGGGTTGTAAGATGAGGCTGAGGTATGTGAATCGATGGGACTGTGTATTATAAACTTAATATGAAAGAGATTATTCTCTACAGATTCTCTCATGATGATGATGATGATAATGGGCTATTCCTTTCAATAAATGTAACCATCATCACAATAGGTGTTGTTAAGAAAGAGTTTGTCAACATATTCAAAGAGTTAGATTTAAAAATCACAGCAAGTATGAATCAAAGTATAATTTCATTTCATAAATATAACTTTAAACAGGAATTGAGGAATACTACTCTTGTAGTAAATCAAACAAGAAAATAGTCCATTAATATAAATTTCAACCATATCCTAAAAAGAACTTAAAAACATACACCGATTTAAGGCTCCCCAAGCTTGTCCTCTAATGAGGAATCCTTAAATTATGCTGCTCGTTATTACAATGATGCATTAAAAGGCATTGTCAGAATATGTTGGCACTCCGTCGCTTACAACGTCGAGGGTTCCAGTTGATCCGATCAACAGAACAGCCTGCTTGTGAAATTAACGTGCAAGTGGCTGAGCACTCCACAGACACGTGTACCCTTAACGTAGTTCTCGGGGATATTCAGCATGCCACAGTGTGACAAGGCTGACCCTTTGAATTACAGGCACAACAGAAACAGGAAGTAAGAGCGAGAGAAAGTTGTGGTGAAAGAGTACAGCAGGGTTTGCCACCATTCCCTGCCGGAGCCTCGTGGTGCTTTAAGTGTTTTCGCTCAATAAATACTCACAACGCCCGGTCTGGGAATCGAAACCGCGATCCTATGACCACGAGTCTGCTGCCCTAACCACTGTTGTCAGAATATATTACACAAAGAATAATATTAATGTTCAGGTAAAAATCCCCTTCAGTCATGAATGACCATGGGATTGTGCATCGAATTTTAGTGAAGCATTTCCATATACTTACTGGGTAAAATAACTAATTCTTAAAATACTTGCTTTACTTTAAAAATGAAATACAGATTTATAATGTAAAAAGCAACAGCACAATCATTCAGTTATTCATCAATCCATCACCATTAGGACTTTGTTAACAGCAGCTATCTTTCTTTCTGATGTATTTAACACATGTGGTCCTAAAGATACAAAAATATTACTTGATTTTGCTTGTGAATCGATGAATCCATCATGTGGACTGCACATAACAATTGAACAGATGAATGTGCAATGCGTTTTCTAAGCTTCTTTCACCAACCAATCAAATCTCAAAGATTAATTCAATTTTAATAAATTGAAAAGCATATTTGTTCATAAATTGTCACAATTTCATCTCAAATTAATTAGAGGAGATATTGTGTAGTTTAGCCTGCCATACATATAAATATCTCCAATCCTGGTACTGTAAAAATTGTGAATACATACAGCTTCTATTTTCAGAGTGATAAATAGATTTTAGCATGAGATTGTACATACATACATATACAAATATACACTTATATATACATTTGCACATATACATATATATATACATATACCCATGGAGCGCAATGGCCCAGTGGTTAGGGCAGCAGACTCGCGGTCTTAGGATCGCGGTTTCGATTCCCAGACCGGGCGTTGTGAGTGTTTATTGAGCGAAAACACCTAAAGCTCCACGAGACTCCGGCAGGGGATGGTGGCGAACCCTGTTGTACTCTTTCACCACAACTTTCTCTCACTCTTTCTTCCTGTTTCTGTTGTGCCTGTAATTGAAAGGGTCAGCCTTGTCACACTGTTTCACGCTGAATATCCCCGAGAACTATGTTAAGGGTACACGTGTCTGTGGAGTGCTCAGCCACTTGCACATTAATTTCACGAGCAGGCTGTTCTGTTGATCGGATCAACTGGAACCCTTGACGTCGTAAGCGACGGAGTGCCAACAACAACAACATGTATACCCATGTATACACACACTCACACGCACACATATATATATATATATACATACACACACATATGCTCTCTCACACACACATACTGTCACTCACTAAAATCTATTTATCACTGTAAAAATTTGAAGCCATATTTATTCACAATCTTTAAAGGATCGGGGCCTGAAATTTCTAAAGGCTTTTTGGAGATTATATGCATGTCATCAAAAACTACCCAGTTATGCATAGTTTAGCAACAAATGCATGTGTATATGTGTCTCTTTGTGACATATATACATAGCCTTACAATTGTGAGATGAAAACTCTAACCATTAAGACATATACCTCCATATCTTTAGTTCAAATTTATAGAAAGCAAAAGATGAAGGCAGGTGAGAGAACAACAAGCTGGTGTATTAGTTTGACACTCAGGAAGACGGGAAAAGTCTTTGACATTTCGAGCCTGTGCTCTTCAACAGAAAGAGATGAAAGGAAAAATACGCTAATATCAAACAGTTAGAATGAGGGATCAACTCTGCCTCGGTGAATAAGTGTTCTTTCATTGTAGGTTGACAAGGCTACCATGGGATTCGCCTTTGGTATTCGAGTACTATTTTTTCCTACTTTGTTTTGCATTTATGTGCTTACCTGTGTGTGTGTGTGTGTGTGTGTGTGTGTGTGTGTATACTCTTTACTCTTTTACTTGTTTCAGTCATTTGACTGTGGCCATGCTGGAGCACTGCCTTTAGTCGAGCAAATCGACCCCAGGATTTATTCTTTGTAAGCTTAGTACTTATTCTATCAGTTTCTTTTGCCAAACCGCTAAGTTACAAGGATGAAACACACCAGCATCGGTTGTCAAGCAATGTTGGGGGGACAAACACAGACACAGAAACACTCATACACACACATATATATATATACATATATACGACGGGCTTCTTTCAGTTTCCGTGTACCAAATCCACTCACAAGACTTTGGTCGACCCGAGGCTATAGTAGAAGACACTTGCCCAAGATGTCACGCAGTGGGACTGAACCCGGAACCATGTGGCTGGTAGGCAAGCTACTTACCACACAGCCACTCCTACGCCTATATATATAAAGACATATATATGTATGTATGTATGTATGTATGTATACAAATATAAGTATAATGTAAACCTTTGCACACACACATGCACTTCCACATGCAAACTCCATATCCTCCCTTCAGACCCTTTTAGGGGGTGCAAACAAAAAACCTTGTTAGTTTCAGTTAAAACTGATCAATATTACCTAAAAACTTACCTTAGAAATATTCTCGAAGTTGCAGACAACTTCATATCATTATGGTACCAGCTGACTACTGGAATTGGATGTCCTTCCACTCTACACACAAGTTTCATAGACATTTTCTGGATAACATTTTGGCTTGATGGTGCTTCAAGTATTTGTGGTGGACCTGAAATTAAATGCAATCAAATACATAAAGCATTGCAGTCCATTGATTTCCTTAATGAGAGATTCATTAGTGCTGTCAATAAATCACAAACATATATAACTTTGTCATCAAACCTTTGAACACTATCGAAATTAATTATTTTCTAATAGTCCAAATCGATCAATACTCACAGATGTCTACATTTTAGATAGATTGAGAACACTGAAAATAACATGGAACTATAAATCTAGTTTCATATATTTCTTTTCAGAACTCTAATGATTAATTCTTTATCGCCAAAACTTTGAACATTAGTAAAACTAATTAGTTTCTTTTCATATTGGTAAATGCTACAGTGGTGTGCTGGGCAGAATTGTTAGCATGCCAGACAAGATGTTTGGCAGCCTTCCTTCCAGCATTACATTCTGAGTTCGAATTCCACCGAAGTCAATTCTGTCTTTCATCATTTTGGTGCTAATGAAATAATTACCAATAAAATACTTGGGTTCATGTAATTTCCTAACTCCTTTCACTAAAATTTCAGGGCTTGTGCCTATCATACAATGGCTCTCAATTGGGGTCTATATGACCCTGAGGGGTCCACATAATATTTTGTTGCTAACACATATAAGCAATAAACTGGTTATACTTACACAATGGAACAAAATATTTAATTTTTTTTATACAATTCCTAATATTTTACTCTTTTATTTGTTTCAGACATTTGACTGCGGCCATGCTGGAGCACTGCCTTTAGTCGAGCAAATCGACCCCAGGACTTATTCTTTGTAAGCCTAGTACATATTCTATCGGTTCCTTTTGCCGAACCACTAAATTATGGTGACGTAAACTCACCAGCATCGGTTGTCAAGCGATGGTGGGGGGACAAACACAGACACACACACATATATATACATATATACGACAGGCTTCTTTCAGTTTCCGTCTACCAAATCCACTCACAAATAGTAGAAGACACTTGCCCAAGGTGCCATGCAGTAGGACTGAACCCAGAACCATGTGGTTGGTAAGCAAGCTACTTACCAAACAGCCACTCCTGCGCCTATAAAAATATAATAGGATCTTTTAAACATCAAATGGCAATGGGGGTCCACCTGTGTAAAAGAGGAACCAAAGAGCTCAATAGAAGGAAAAATGGTTGAGGAATGCAGCGCCATATGGTAGCTAAGCTTGCTAGATATAGCAGTCAAATCTCCTTCAAATCACAACCTACTGTCTCATGTATATATAATCCACTGAGTGAAACCTTTATAACAGTGGCTCTCAACCAGGGTTCATATGACCCTTGGGGATCCACATTAAATTTTGTTGCTGAAATTTATGAGCAATAAACTGGTTATACTTCTGCAACACACAAGATATAATGTAATCCTTATTTATTCATATTGTTTTGAATTAATCCCACATTATCTTCTAGCTTTCAGATTTTGATGATGTGATTATTTATTTTTAGAATGACATTGCAGGATAGGTGTGAGAGACTGGATCTGGCCAGTTTGAACATAAAACAAATAGAATGTTTTAGGTCAGATCTGGTAATTTTAACCCCTTAGCATCCAGATTACTCAAATGTGGCACACCGTCAATGCAATGACAAGGGTTCCAGTTTGATCCAATCAGCAGAACAGCCTGCTCACGAAATTAATATGCATGTGGCTGAGCATTCCACAGACACACGTAGTTCTCAGGGAGATTCAACATGACACAGAGTGTGACAAGGCTGGACCTTTGAAATACAGTTACTACTCATTTTTGCCAGCTGAGTGGACCGAAGCAATGTGAAATAAATTTGTCATTATTAATTTGGTGTTTGGAGCATAAATCAGCATCAAATTTTGATGGAAGATTTTAATTCAAATTCCATTAGAACAGAAACATTGCATCACAGAGCCAGGGCTAGTCTCACGTGCATTGGTATCAAAAGGCTTTATCCTTTTGATACCATATTTCTATTGAAATATATTACTTTTGTTTCTATTAATTTTTAAAATAATGAATTTAGAGAGAAATATTTTGTCATTCTTCAGCAGGTGTTTTGGAACAAATTAATATGAAATTTTGGTGGAAGGTTTTAACCCTTTTGATACCAACACTACCAAGATCATTTGTCATTCTGTAACACACACTTCCTACTTTAAAGGGCCTTAAATTAGAACCTCTCGTCAAAATTTCATGTTAATTTTAGTTCCAACGATGAGCCTAATTAAAACAAATTCATTTTATTAAATTCTTCATTTTTTTGAAAATTAATTGAAACATAAGCAAGGCTGTTTATTTCAACAGAAATATAGCAACTAAATGGTTAAGCCTTTTGCTGCCAATCACCCTTGATTCTGCTCAACCTTGATTCTGTGATATAAACTTCATGTTCTAAAGAAATCAAGATGAAAACTTTCCACCAAAAGAACCCCCAAAACTACAGTTATTTTTAATGAAAACTCAAGAAAACTAAGGAGACTCTTTCATCAATTTGCAATACAGCAGGACTGAACTTGGGTCCAATTTTGCTTAACTACACAGCCATTCCTGGTTCCCATCTACCACTCTTAGTCTGTAAATCAGTTATAATAACTTAGCAGGTTTTTATCTTTAGACGACTGTTATTTTCTTCCAATGAAAACTCGACAGAATAATGTTTCGTAGATAAATTACAAATGGATATTTTGACCGCGTTTGTTTCATCTCAATGTCTCTTTTCATCTGCTGGCCTCTAATCTTTATGTTTCGAACAATGATTTATGAATACAGAAACTTGAATTTCCTCTTAGGCGAAAATTCCATTGCTGAACTCCATATTTAAACACAAAATTTTTGCAAATATGAAATAGTTTAATGCAGTGAAAATTTATTCGAACGAACTGAAGAGAATTAAAAAGAATACCAAAATAATAAAATAGAATATAAATAATAAAAAAAAAAGTACACTATATACAAAAAAAAAAAAAAATGAGGAAGAACAGGTTGTTTATCAATATTTTTGCAATGTTTATATATCATTCCGATAATAGGAAGTGTTCTTTATAAATGTCACTGTAGTAAGAAATATGTACCTGCTAGATAAACCAAAATCCAATGATGGAAATATAGAATACAGAGAGGAATAATAATTCTGCTTTAATGTAGTCGTATTCCATTTGTTTATGTGGATGTGTGTATGAAAATATGTATGTATCTCTTTCTCTTTCTATATATATATTTACACACACGCACATACACACACACATATATGCTACTCATTCATTTGTTATTTGTATGTATGTGTGTGTGTTTGTGTGTGTGTGTGTGTGTGTGTGTGTGTGTGTGTGTGTGTGTATTTATATATATGTATATGTATATATA
>NC_069007.1:5426115-5427355 GCF_001194135.2 Octopus bimaculoides
ATATATATATATATATATATATATATATATATATATATATATATATATATATATATATACATACACATGTGTATGTGTTCATTCATTTGTTATTACTTATATATAATGTATATTGTATTAAACTAATGATATATGATATATTAATATTCTATAAATAATATATATGTTGTGTGTGTTCATATCTTTGTTATTGTATATATATATATATATATATTTATATATATATATATATATATATATTAAAAATGTAATATATTAATATATTATATTAATCTGTTATGAATATTATATATATTATTTTATATGTATGTGTTTATTCATCTGCTCTTTGCACACACACACACACACATTTGAGAATGTGTGTGTGTATAGATATATTTGTGTATGCGTGTATCTATATATGTATATATATATGTCTCTCTGCACATGCATACAAAAATAAGTAAATTATTACGTAGAAATTCCATTTTCTAGGGATTTCTTTTTTCCCAACTAGCATTAGATTTTAATTACTTCTGCTGCTGCAGTTTTTAGTGGTGGTGGTCGGGAATGGCAAGAAGTAACTGAAACAACCAACCATTTTAAACAAATTGCATTCCTTTCCTATTATTTAGTTTTTCAATATTTTCTGCTTTATAATGCATTTTCTCGGGAATTTCTTGTTAAAGGATTATTCATAACAATAACTTCGAGAATGGAAAATCTAAAATGGTTTGCCTTTATCTTCTACTAATTTCAGTCATTGGACTGTGGCCAAACTTGAAGAATTTTAAGCAAACAGATCGAGCTCTTACCTCACCAGTACTTGTTTATCTAGGGTCGAGTACTTTTTCTATCGGTGTCTTTTGCTGAACTGATAAGTTACAGGGATGTAAGGAAACCAAGGCTGGTTGTCAAGTGGTGGAGGTTACAAGGTGGCAAGTACAGACAAAGACACAAGCACACGCACACATACATGCATGCACACATACACACACACACACACACACACAGATTTGGTTATATAAACAGGAAAACAGATCTCAAAGCATCTTCATCATTGTAACCATCATCATTTAATGTATGTATTCCATACTGGCACGAAGTAGACAGTTTCACTGGAGTTGGTAAGCAGGGGTGTTATGCCAGGCTCCAGTCTGTTTTGGTTTAGTTTTAGCTAGATACCTTCCTAACGCCAACATGGGTGTATATATATATATATATATATATATATATATATATATATATATATATATATATA
>NC_069007.1:5429115-5434000 GCF_001194135.2 Octopus bimaculoides
CTGGTGTTGCCATCCGGTTTCACCAGTCCTCAGTCAAATCGTCCAACCCATGCTAGCATGGAAAGCGGACGTTAAACGATGATGATGATACTACATCATCAATGAAGTCAAATATATTTTCCCGTTCCTTCCCGATATTTGTATTTTTAATTATGTTCTGGTTGTGTGTGTGTGTGTGTGTGTGATTTTTTGTTTTGCTTTTTTGTTAAGGCACATATCCTTGAACTAACCCAAGAATTCCAAACCCAAAAAGGTTGGAATTAATGCGGGAGAACACCTCATCCAATGACCTACCAGTTCCATTAATCCAGCACTCTGGCTTGGTATTACTCTTTTACTTGTTTCAGTCATTTGACTGCGGCCATGCTGGAGCACCGCCTTTAGTCGAGCAAATCGACCCCAGGACTTATTCTTTGTAAGTCTAGTACTTATTCTATCGGTCTCTTTTGCCGAACCGCTAAGTTACGGGGATGTAAACACACCAGCATCGGTTGTCAAGCGATGTTGGGGAGGACAAACACAGACACACAAACACACACACACATATATATATACATATATATATATACGATGGGCTTCTTTCAGTTTCCGTCTACTAAATCCACTCACAAGGCTTTGGTCGGCCCAGGGCTATAGTAGAAGACACTTGCCCAAGGTACCACGTAGTGGGACTGAACCCAGAACCATGTGGCTGGTAAGCAAGCTACTTACCACACAGCCACTCCTGCGCCTATATATTATATATCAAATCTATAAAAAGATGAGAAGCAAAAATGTTCTGGTTGAGTTTGAACTTACAGTACATTTTGTTCTATGCTCTAATAATTCTACTGTTAACACTTTTAATAGCAACTGTCTGAAACCACTTTTGGTTCTATGATTTAAATATCCCATTTTAAATTAATCTAAATTAAAACCTTTCATCATAATTTCATGTTAATTGTTATACCAGTTTAATAATGACAGAATTATTTTAGTTATTCGTTATTCACGAAATTAATTGAGACAAAGATAATGAATTGAGAGGGAGAGAGAGAGAGAGAAAGTGAGTGGTAGAAAAAGAGAGTAAAACTGAGAATTGAAGAGAGAAAAGAGAGAGAAAGGACAGGAGCAAGAGAGAGGGAGGGAGAGAGAGAGAGTGAGAGAAAGTGAGTGGTACAAAAAGAGAGTAAAACTGAGAATTGAAGAGAGAAAAGAGAGAGAAAGGACAGGAGCAAGAGAAAGGGAGGGAGAGAGAGAGAGAAAGTGAGTGGTACAAAAAGAGAGTAAAACTGAGAATTGAAGAGAGAAAAGAGAGAGAAAGGACAGGACAAGAGCAAGAGAGAGGGAGGGAGGGAGAGAGAGAGAGAGAGAGAGAGAGAGAAAGAGAAAAGCAAGAAAAGGAAGCAAGAACCAAAGTGGTAGAATGAAAGAAGGAGAATGAGAGGGAGACAATTAGAAATGAAACAGAGAGAGAGAGGAAGAAAGAAAAAGAAACAGAGAGAGAGAGACAGAGAAAGAAGCAGTGAGAGATAGAGAGAGAAAAATAACAGAAAGAAATGGATAGAGAGAGAAATTAAAAACTAAATGAAAATTCAATAAACACACAGGGAACTTACCCACAACTGACAAGATGGCAGTCAGAGATGTCCGTGTTTGCGGTAAAGTGTAATTATTGAAGGCGACACAGAAATATTCCCCAGAATCGTCATAGCGTACACTCTCAAATTTCAAATCCCAGTCACTATCTTCTGGCAGGGAGTCAGAATTGAAGTCCATCTTTTTATTGTCCTTGTACCATGTGACTGTAGCTGGCGGCACACTGTGGGGTGGACTGCATGCTAGTTTGGCATGGTCTCCTAACTGAACGGTCATGTCTTCGGGTTCCTTGTTAAATTCATGTAATAGCACTGAAATGAATCAAAGAATCTTGGATAAAACAAATATTGGACAATAACAGCAACAAGATCCTCAAGTATGTATCATATTTCATGTACATATGTCATTGAAGAAGCAATTTGCAGTTGTATTCAGCCATATGAGTCCTATACTCTTTACTCCTTTACTCTTTTACTTGTTTCAGTCATTTGACTACGGCCATGCTGGAGCACTGCCTTTAGTCGAGCAAATCGACCCCAGAACTTATTCTTTTTGAAGCCTAGTACTTATTCTATCGGTCTCTTTTGCCAAACCGCTAAGTTACGGGGACGTAAACACACCAGCATCGGTTGTTAAGCGATGCTGGGGGGACACACAAACACACACATACACATATATATTTATACATATATACGACAGGCTTCTTTCAGTTTCCGTCTACCAAATCCACTCACAAGGCTTTGGGTCGGCCCAAAGCTATAGTAGAAGACTCTTACCTAAGGTGCCATGCAGTGGGACTGAACCCAAACCATGTGGTTGGTAAGCAAGCTACTTACCACACAGCCACTCCTGCACCTATGTGTACAGCAAATCCTACTTTTTTTCTGTTGAGGGCTTATAGACTATTTACCTTAGTCAATGCGCAGTGATCGCTTATAAATTTTAAGCTTATAAATATAATTATTATCATTTACTGAAGTATAAAATTTGGCAACGTTTATTAAGTAATCACAGAAAAGAAAAACAAATATATATATATATATATATATATATATGGTGGTTGTCTACTCCTTAAACAGAGTTTGACCACCTCCTGCACCTACACCTTAGCCCTTTCATGGCGTCTGATGTGACTTTTTAAACCAGACAGTGTTTTGAAAAAACACCCACACAGATTGCACCTCTGATTTGTACTACCAATACCTGCAAGTAAGTTCTGCTCATTGTGGATCCTAACATGTCTTTTAAGACCCCCATTGAATTTGCAACAATCCCTCTGGCACACACCACATTCATGCATGTGCACAGACATATAATCAGAATAGCTGGTTGAAGTTTATTTTCCATGGGTTCGCAGGTGAGATTTGAGGCCAGCCAAGGACAGACATGGTCTGTCACAGACTGTGCACACAAAATATATATATATATATATATATATATATATATATATATATATATAATTATTACAAATTAAAAGGGTAAAGGATTATCAATTTATTAATTAATAAATAAATTAACAATTAATAATTTTTACCAAGCCCATCGGTATGAAAGCACCATTATTGGTGGAGAACTTATTTAAAAGCTCATATATATTTATGAACATAATTAAGGGATCAGCAAATATTTGCTTCACCATATACCGAAGTTCAGAAATAGCAGCTAAAAAAGCTGAGAATCCCACAGATAGCATCACTTGTAACTCACAAAGGCAAAAACAAGAAGAAAAAACAATGAAAAACTAACCATTCCGGAGGTTAACAGTAGACGCGTTTCTGGATTATGATTGATAATCAATTTCCTTCATCAATACTGTATTCCAGTAGTAAATTCGACTATGCTAGCAAACTGTGCAAGCATGGATGAGTAACATTCCACACCGACACAGATCTGAAAGCATAACCGTTAGTTTTTCATTGTCTTTTTCTTCTTGTTTTTGCCTTTGTGAGTTGCAAGTGATGCTATCTGTGGGATTCTCAGCTTTTTTAGCTGCTATTTCTGAACTTCGGTATATGGTGAAGCAAATATTTGCTGATCCCTTAATTATGTTTATATATATATATATATATTGATTCATGAGTGAGTGGACTAATGAAAGAAAGGGCACTCAACACAATTGTTGGGAGTTTTATGTATTGTTTGAAACAGTTTAATTCAGATTCTGTGCTACTTCAAGTTTTGAAGCCATTAACGGATCCTCTCATTAGGATGGTCAAAAATCCGAAATCCAGATTTTTACTGGCTTGAGGAGAGGATCCATTTGAGGCTATGAAACTTGAAATAGCATCGAATCCAAATCAAACTGGTTTGGACAATATATATGTGTATGTGCGTGCGTGTGTGTGTATGTACGTGTGTGTGTGTGTGTGTGTGTGTGTGTGCAAGTGAGGGTGGAAGAAAGGTAAAAGAAAAACAGTTTATTAAAATGTTCAAACCTGTTCTGAACGGAAATACAGACAACAATATAACAACCAGTTAATGATGTAGATTAAAGAATATCTATAGCATATGCATATAAACAAATTACAGAATATCAGTTATGATGTTAAGCTGCATGCAGATTGGTCAAAATCATTCCAAAAATTTAGCTTGTTGGAGTGTTCTAAGAGGTACTATTGTTGTCAAGTTAAAAACATTTTGAAATCTGATGATTACTGAAAGCACTAATTGAACTTTATGAAATTTACAAAATATTTTTATAATGTTAAAATACCATAATATAAAACGTGAAAACCAGACCATGTTTTAACTTTATTCAGCTGAAATATTATTCTATATACATTCACACAAATTCAGAAAACATATATATAGTTCAAATTTACAGAAAACAAAAGATGAAGACAGGTGCAGGAACAGCAAACAGGTGTATTAGTTTGACACTTGGGAAGGATGGAAAAGTCTTTGATGTTTTGAGCCTATGCTATTCTATAGAATGGGTGGAGAGAGAATGAAAGAAAACAGAGAGAGTAAAAAATGTGTAGAAATTAACTGTTCAACATATATAATATACACACACACACACACACACACACATATATATATGTGTGTGAGTAAAAATAAATACAAAAAAGGGGCTTTGTATGATCGTGTATAGAGGAATATATTATTTTATTTAAAAGAGTTCCAAATCTGTCTGTTTTTTATGTTTTATTTATATTCTTGTAAAATTAATGTGGGATATAGAATATGGAATACATAATATATAATATAAAAATGGACGGTACAATGAAATGAAGTATTGAATGTCTTATTGAATATATGGAATATGTCTTATTGAATATATGGAATATGTCTTATTGAATATATG
>NC_069007.1:5439841-5443225 GCF_001194135.2 Octopus bimaculoides
ATATATATATATATATATATATATATATATATATATAAAGACATCATCCCACACTGGACATTAGAGTTTCATATCATAGAATTCACAGTATTGTGACCAAGATCACAATATCACAATATTTGTCCAGGGATGGGATGCTAGTCCATCGTGTGTGTTATTCATTTAAACCTGTGTGGATTGGACCAATATGAAATGAAGTGTTTTGCTCAAAAACGCAACACACCACCTGCTTGGGTATTTGAAACTATGATATTACAATCATGAGTGCACCCCTGAAACTATCAAGTCATGTGCTTTCATCTGTTCTATAAAAACAGCATTGTATAATAAACATTAGAAAAATGCTGTTAGTTCATTCAACTTTTACAGCTGCCCTGCATTCACTCTGTTATTTAAATGCATTGTTTGCTAGCATTCCTCACCAAATTCTCTGAACTACTTGGAATTGATCAGATTCTTCAGAATGTTTGTGATATTCGTACATAAATTATTGGTACAAATGTTTTCTTTATTTCTCTTGTTTTTCGAACTAGATGTTCGTTCTATCAGTAATTGGTAGAGCGTGAAGTAAGAGTGATTCTTAATTTTCAGCTTGGTTGACTGGAGCAAAGAGAGTAATACACCAGGGGTGAAAGTTGTGTAAGATTTTAAATACTGTTCTTTGTCAAAAAAAGATATCTCTGATTTATTTTTTGTACATAACTTTGCTCAAAGAGGAAGCTCATTGCTGACAACATGTTTTCCAAGGCTTCTAAAACTGCTGAGAGGAATCAACAAAGAGCAGAAATTATTCTCAAACCAGACAACTGACTTGAATGGTTGTGATAGAGTTAGTTACTTAATCCCCTAAATTCCCTATGGAGCAGAGACCATCAACAACTATTCTGAACTCTGGATTTTGTCTTCTTTGCTTCTCTCCACTTGGATCTCTGCTTTTACAGCTCTATTTAAGCATTCCTCTCTTGAGGTCGATAAAATAAGTACCAGTTAAGTACTGAGGTCGATATATTATAATACTACTACTACTACTACTACTAATAATAATAATAATAATAATAATGATAATAATAATAATAATCCTTTCTACTATAGGCACAAGGCCTGGATTTTGTAGGGAAGGGGACAGTCAATCACATCGACTCCTATGCTCAACTGGTACTTAATTTATCGACCCTGAAAGGATAAAAGGCAAAGTCGACCTTGGCAGAATTTGAACTCATCGCCTAAAGACAGACAAAATACTGCTAAGCATTTTACCCAGTGTGCTAATAATTCTGCCAGCTCGCCACCTTGAATAATGGTTTCAAATTTTGCCACAAGGGCAGCGATTTTGGAGGAGGAGGCTAGTCGATTAAATCAACTCCTGTGTTTCACTGGTACTTAATTTACTTCACAGAGAAGTAAAATAATGAAAGTATCAAATGTTTGTAGGATACTGCAGATATGAAAGTACTAAATCCAATTTAAACTGTAGATCTGATTCGGGATTGGTTCCAGGGGTGGCGTATTTATAAAAAAAAAAAGGACATAAGTGGAGTTTATAAATAACAGCTATTGGAAATGGGTTTAAAATATCTGACATCTATTTCAGTAGATAAGACGTTACGAGTGGGGTCTATTTACTTTTGAGGGGTCAGTGTATGTATATATATATATATATATATATATATACACACTACCTTGAACACCTAGCAAAAGTTAATGGTGCACAGAAATTCTTGGTGCAACACAGTAAAAGACATATCAATGGTAGCAACTTAAAGGGGAGCTTTTATATCTGATGGTGCAGTGTCGAACGCATGATAACACACACACACACACAGACAATAGTAATTTATTTGTTTTTTTGACAAAAGGGGGTGGGGAAATTGCCGTCATTACTCCACAGATGGTGGTGAGAATATATTATGTATGCTTGTAAGGCAATAATAGGAAAAGCGAATGCCCGAGGAAAGAATATATATTATTGGAATTTCGTCGGAAACCATTCTTAGAAATTATTCAGGAAGTGATGCAACAAGTTAATTTGCAAAAAAAAACTGTCTTAGAAAAGAAACAGGAATTTATTACCAAAGAAGGTTAGAGAGGAAGTAAGAAACAGTTAGTTTAAGAGGAGCCAATAAGGGGAAGCCTCTACAGACTAGAAATAACAACCAAATTTTTTTTTCTCATTCACAGACTAAAGTAAAAAGGAATAACACATAAACTGAAGTTCTAGATAAGACAGAGCTGAAGAGGAAAGGAAAAAAAGACAGGACTGTTACAACTGATGAAGTTCAATTAGGCTGAAACATGTGTCTATATTATACCCACATATTAACCTCAATGTATATTATATATGTTATATACATACAATATAGGTTTGGGTGAGATGGTGCAGTGCAGCAATGAGCTTTTATGTTCCATCAAAATTTTGTAATAATTTACAATCCAAACATCAGTTTGATAACAAGAAAGTTATTTTACTAAATTTTCCATTCTAGGTGCAGGTGTGGCTGTGTGGTAAGAAGCTTGCCTCCCCAACCACATGATTCTGGGTTCAGTCTCACTGTGTTGCACCTGGGCAGGTGTCTTCTGCCATAGTCTCAGGCTGACCCAAAGCCTTGTGAATCGATTTGGAAGACAGAAACTAAAAGAAGCCTGTCATGTATATCTATCTGTGTGTGTATGTGTGTGTGTGTGCGTGTGTGTGTATGTGTATGTGTGTGTGTATGTTACCCACCACTGCTTGAGAAAGAGTGCAACATGAAATAAAGTGTCTTGCTCAAAAACTCAACACACAACCCAGTGCAGGAACTGAACTCACTACCTCATGATTGTGAGCCCAGCTCTCTAACCACTAACCCATATACGTTCACCTTCAGAATATAATATATACAGAAATGTATGAAACCAGTGCTACTGTGACTATATCATTTAATTTGACATTTTTATGCCATTGCTCCTCTCAAGGAATCTTTCAGAAAATACAAAATATTAGAAAATATTGTGATATTTAAAGGTTTGTGCCAATCCATCTAAACATTCTTATGCATTATTGATCTTTTTAAAAGTTCTTTCCATTAAAGTGGGGTAGCTTTTTTTGAACAAGGAGTTATGGGGAAAATATATACATTTTTTTCTCTTTTAATACACACACACACACACATACAAAGATGCACATATACACACACATATACACACACACATATATATATATATATACAAATATTCACACACATATATACACATACACACATACAAATAACTATATATACGGACACACACTTGCACACATTTGTACACACACACACACATATATAAAACTGTAATAACCATAATTGCTTCTGAACACAAAGAAATGTAAATTTTTTTCTTATTTACTATTTCATCTTTTTTTTTTTT
>NC_069007.1:5443476-5448619 GCF_001194135.2 Octopus bimaculoides
ATGAAGCCTGTATGTGAATACTTGACCTATTATAGAAATAGCAGACAAATCTCCCTTGGATATTACTAATTTTAAGGATTGACATTTTTTAAAAAATATTACTATTATTTTTATTATTATTATTATTATTATTATTATTATTATTATTATTATTATTATTTAGCTTTTGGCATTAAACGGTGAAGCTCAGTAAAGGTTATTAGTTTTCCATAGAAGATTCTCATACCATGTACCTAGAACCCCTAGCAAGGTATTTACCAATCTGAATAAGGAGAAGAAACCCCACACAAGTGTTTGTGTGTTTGTGTGTGTGTATGTGCATTTGTGTGTATGTCATTGTGTGCGTATGTGTGTGTGCTTGTGTGTATGTGTTGGTATGTGTATGTGTGTGTGTGTGAAATTTGCATGTGGTCAGTTAAAAATGTTAACCCTTCTCACTTTATAAGATCTTTGTTTTGGAATTCTAAAAAAATATTATTTGCTTTCATGGCGCAAGGTGAAGGCTTAACCTTTTTTGATACCAAGAACACCTTGAGACCAGTTTCGCTTCCATAATACCGATTTACTGTTTTAAAGTGGTCCAAGTTAAAAACGTTCATCAAACTGTCATTCCAATTACCATATTCAGAATGATAAAGATAGTTTTTGAAATTCATCATTTTATTTAATTTCACATTTTAATTGAGACAAAAGCAATAAATATCAACAAAAGTATGGTTTAAAAAGAAAAGGATTTATTATTTTAATACTATTTCTTAAAACCCTTTAGCATTTAACCTATTTAATCTACTACAGGTAGAACCTACTACTACAGGTAGAATATTTAACCAGCTCAAATATTCTACCTGTCGTTTAACCTGACTACCTAGTCCTTTAACCTGACTATTTAATCTACTACAGGTAGAATTTATCTACTACAGGTAGAATATTTAACCAGCTGAAATATTCTACCTGTCATTTGGTAAAAGAGTGTATTAAAAGAGTAAGGATGAAAATTCTAAATGATAAACTATGATATAATTTAGAAGACGTTGTCAGAATTTCAGGTTATTTGCATTGATGCAATAAAGGTGACCCCGGCCCCAGCAGTGTTAAGCTCTTGATTTGGCAGGTAACCTCTTATATTCATATCAAAATATGCAAAACAGGGTTTAAAAAATGAGATACCTTTTGACAATTCCAGCCATAGAAACCATACCAAAGTTGGCATTGGAGCATGATATAGTCCTTGGCTCTACCTGATTCTGTCAGTCCTTTCAAACTAAGTCAGCTTGGAATATAAACATAAAAATGATGATGATGATGATGATCATCATCATCGTTTAACGTCTGCTTTCCATGCTAGCATGGGTTGGACGATTTGACTGAGGACTGGCAAGCCAGAAGGCTGCACCAAGCTCCAATCTGATTTGGCAGAGTTTCCACAGCTGGATGCCCTTCCTAATGTCAACCACTCCAAGAGTGTAGTGAGTGCTTTTACATGCCACCAGCATGAGGGCCAGTCACACAGTACTGGCAATGGCCTCACTCAAAAAGGTGTTTTTTACGTGCCACCTGCACGGGAGCCAGTCCAGCGGCACTGGCAACGACCTCGCTCAAATGATTTTCTAACGTGCCACCAGCACAAGTGCTAGAAGGCAACGCTGGTAATGATTACACTCAAATGGTGCTATTTACGGGCCACTAGCACGGAAGCCAGACAGCTGCTCTGGCAATGAACATGCTTGGACAGTGCTATTAGTGCTCTACTGGCGCAGGTGCCAGTCATCGAGAATGGTTCAATTACGATTTCGATTTCACTTGCCTCAACAGGTCTTCGCAAACAGAGTTTAGTGTCCAATGAAGGAGAGGTTGGCATGGGTGCCATGATGTTAATTCAAATCAATGCATTTTCAGTCTTAAGCCACTGTAGCCAGGCTAGCAGATAATCTTGTCCAGTAAGAAGGGAGTCACTAGTAACTATTACTACTTATGTCCCTTATAGTTTTAAAGTTTCATTGTCAATGAGAAATGCGAAAGAAATACCGTTATCAAGAACACCAAATTTTCATCATCATCGTTTAACGTCTGCTTTCCATGCTAGCATGGGTTGGACGATTTGACTGAAGACTGGTGAACTTTAGATTAATTTACTTGATTTATTGCAAGACCTTTTAATTAATTAAAGAATTATTACTCTAGCCATAATGAGAAGAGTAGTTTGAGATAAAGTGAGTAGATGATATACTTGCTACATATTGTGAACGAGTGGCTGTTACTTGAGGAAACTAATGGTGAAGTGTAATTACTTCATTTGTGTTACATTAGCTTGATTAATACAGAATTTTCTGGAAGATACAAGGTTTCTAGTTTACAACTGAAGAAGAAATATTAATTCAATTATTATATTTCGTGCTATTAACCTAGTCTTCAATGACGAAAGGTTGTTTTACTTTTCAGTTTTACAGTTTTTCAATCATTCTTATCTCACATCATGGAATCTTGAACCAGTGAGGGTCCAAGTAGATAGATAAGCATGTTATTAACTTTAGCTTATCTTTAAGATAATGGTTTCTTGTTCAAATCTTAAGTGGTTGTTAGTTTAGGCTGGATGCTGGTAAGAGAATAAATATGGATAACGTGTATCATCATCATCACATGTCATTGCTATCAACACCGCCATTGTCATTTTCATCATCACCATCATCATTGTCATCATCCTCATCATCACCATCATTGTTTGCAACAAAATTGTTTTCATTATCATCTTCATCATCATCATTATCATCATCTCAGAATCGCATAGTTGTGTCAATGTCATTACCATCACCATTATTCATGTCATCGTCATCATCATCATCATCATCACCATCATCACTGTCACCGTCATTATGACCGTCATCATCACCACTGTTATCATCATCATCATCATCGTCATTTTCATTATAATCACGATCATCATATACACCGTCAACATCATCACCATCCTCATCATTGTCCTCTCCGTCATTTTCTTTATGAATATCATCATTATCATGATCACCATCACCATCATCATCATCATCATCATCATCATCATCGTCATCGTCATACATATATCCACTTCTTCAATACAATGTCACCTATTTAAATTCTAAAGGAGACAGAAGCTATGTCACAATGAACCCAGAGAAAATAACGTCCACTAAAGGAAGACAAACAGCAAAAATATCAATTTACAATATGGTTTCCATTCAGAGATGGGGAAAAATATATTCATGCATGTCTTTAGGAAAAAAACCATGTGTGGTTTGTGTGTGTGTGTGTGTGTGTGTGTGTGTGTGTCTGTGGTTTGTGTGTGCGTATGTGTGTACGTGCATATTTGCAAGAGAGAAACATACTGAATTACAGAAAGCATTCTTTTGCAGTCTCTCAAGACCCGTAACCTGTCGACAGAGAGATTCCTCTAATCTGCAAATGCGTCTTCTAAGTTGTTTATAATTGCTAGTGACAGCTTCACACTGGGTGAGAAGGACAAGTGCAGGTGTGTCTGCGCGGTAAGAAGCTTGCTTCCCAGTCACATGGTTCCAGGTTCAATCCTACTGCACGGCAGCTTGAGAAAGATAGATGCAAATAAGCCAGACATTATATTGAAAGAATTCAGACAAAAATCATGCCTCCTCATTTGATATGACTGTCCCAGTCGATATAAACGTATCTGTCAAGACCTACCAAAAACTGAGCAAGTATAGAGATCTTGAAATAGAAATTAGCAAAATGTGGAACGGAAACCCCAAAATGGCAGAAATTCAAAAGATAGTGCTCATGGGAACTGCCCATATCCTACGTAAAATACTGTCTATGTGATCTCAAATTTTAAAACAAAAACATAATTTTCTTATGGTTTCTTAAACATTCTCCTGAACAACACTATGTACAAAACCAAATATATGGCACCCTAGGCATAACACCAACATGAACTTCTAACTTGTTGTCTCTCGAGGTCTCTGGGTGAGTCTTGGAGCCAACTTGTACAAATGCAAAGAAAACGTCAAACATAAAATAATAATGATAATAATAATCTTTTCCAGTGTAGACAAAGGCCTTAAATTTTGGAAGAGAGGCCTAGTCAATTATATCGACCCCAGTGTTTAACAGGTACTTATTTCATCGAGCCTGAAAGAACGAAGGGCACAGTTGACCTCGGCAGAATTTGATGTTAGAATGTAGCGATGGACAAAATGCTGCTAAGTGTTTTGTCTGGCATTCTAATGATTCTGCCAGCTTTGCTTCACCTTAACAACAGCAACAACAATGATAATGATTATAATAATAATAATAATAATAATATTCATAGTGTTTCCAGGATCTTGTGAAATGAGGAAATGAAACGAAAAGAAATGAAATGGATTTGAATCAGGAATCGAAAACTTTCTTGCAAGTTTATTCCTGCAATTCCCAAAGAACTTCCCTTGTTTATATCAATGTGCCAAGTGGCGTAAGTGTTTGCTATGCTATTATTCCCTAATAAAAACCATTTCGGTTTATTTCTTTATTTGTATTATTTGTTGCCTTTTGCGAAAATGTTTTTCACAACAGTTTTGGAACGGAAACTGAATAGTAATATGAAGAGAAATTGAGCAAAATGCATTGGGAAAATAAACAGATAAATATAAATAATGGTAAAAGTTGTCTTGGACACTCAGATTAAATTAGATCTCAATAGTTTTCTTAACATGCTTTTAGTGCTAACCTGCTAACCGCATAAACACTGGTTGGATGCGAGGCTGCTTTGTGCAAGAAATATTGCATTTATACATACATACATACATACATATATACACACATGCATATATATGCATACGTATCCACATAAATATGTTACACATGTATACATACACATATACAAACATATATACATACATATATATTTACAAACATATGCACATATATATATATACATATACACATGATGTATCTATATCTACCTATATATATATATATATATATACACACACACACACACATATCCATATACAAATCTCTCTCTATATATATATGCATACATATTGCATATATATTCATATATATACATCCATATATATGTACATATATATGGATGTAATAATGTGCATATGTCTATGTATGTGCATATGTATATATATATATATATATATATATATAT
>NC_069007.1:5448629-5449566 GCF_001194135.2 Octopus bimaculoides
ATACATTATGAATCTTATTTTCTCATCATTATTCTTATAACCAGCAATATTTTCATGGTATATATTTCTTCATTGCTATTATCATTATTATTATTAATATTGTTATTATTATTATTAATATTGTTATTGTTATTATTATTATTATTATTATTATTATTATTATATCATTTACCAACCAATCTAAACAGTAAATCCATCGTTGGTGGTTTTTCCTTTTATTATGCATTTACATTTTTTACTCAAGGCCCTCAACGGACCAGAGAATAAGAGATAACTAGTGTAAGGTTATATAAGGGGTTAATATTCGGATTGCAATGGGGTTTCTGGTGATTGATGAGAAAATCTGGTGAGCTAGCGAATGTGTTTGTTTTTATATTTTAGTTGTTTGCAAGTTTTTTTTTGTTTTTTTATTGCTTTATGTTGATATTTTTCTTCTTCCAACCCTCAAATCCTGCCATTTCTTTATTCCCCTCCTCAAAGATATATTCTAACCAATTCCTTCTGTCTCTCTTTTCCTAAAGCCATTTCTATATTCTTCAACTTCTGGTTAATCGCTGACAGCGAGCAGTGAGATTATTGTTGTTGTTATTGTGTTTGTGAGAACGTGTATGGAAGCACGCATGCGTATGTGAATGTGTGTGTGTTTGTGCGTACGTATGTGTATACGTGTGTATGTGTGTGTGTGTGTGAGTGCATGTGTGAATTTATGTGCATGCGTGTGTGTGTGTGTGCATATGTAAAGGTGTGTGTGTTTGTGAATCCATGTGTGAGAATGTGCATATGTATCCCTATGTGAATGGGGATGCATTTCTAGGTGTATTTATGTGTGCATGTGAGTGAGTGTGTCTAATTGTGTAAATGTAGGTGTGTGTGCATGAATGTGTACATGTATGTGTACCACCATTAATGTGTGTGCATATGTGTGTGTACTAGCAGG
>NC_069007.1:5450097-5452083 GCF_001194135.2 Octopus bimaculoides
GGGGATATTCAGCGTGACACAGAGTGTGACAAGGCTGACCCTTTGAATTACAGGCACAACAGAAACAGGAAGTAAGAGTGAGAGAAAGTTGTGGTGAAAGAGTACAGCAGGGTTCGCCACCATCCCCTGCCGGAGCTTCGTGGAGCTTTTAGGTGCTTTCACTCAATAAACACTCACAACGCCCGGTCTGGGAATCGAAACCGCGATCCTATGACCGCGAGTCCGCTGCCCTAACCACTGGGCCATTGCGCCTCCACATGTGTGTGCATATACGTGTGAATTCCTAGGTCCATCGGTTTCTCGCTGATCCAGTTACCACATAGGGACCCCCATACTGTTATGAGTTTGTTTAGAAAATCAAACCTATGATCAACGACAATCCAACTATGACCTTCATGCCTTTCTCATCAGAAACAGTAGCCATGTGTCTTCCTTTTATTAAGATGCTAAGGTGGAATTTGAGATAAATTTGGCTGCTATTTCTCATAGATTAAGCTACCACATAGAGACTTCCATATGAAAGTGAGTTTCTTCATATGTAAATATGTATGAGCAAACCTATGATCAAAGACGTTCCCACCATGACCATCCTGCATTATTTCTTGAGAAATAGTAGGTCTGTGTGCTTCCTTTCTTTTTAGATAATTTGCAGTAAATTTGGCTACTCTTGTACCATCTTGTATTCCACTTTTTCTTCAGAAATAGCATATGTGTCCTTCCTCTTTTCATAAAATAGTCAGATGAAATATAAAATAAATTTGGCTTCTATTTCTAACAGAAATGGTAGCTGCGTGACATTCCTTTTCTTTTAAAATCATGAGGTATAATTTGAGATAAATTTGGCTGCCGTTTCTTGCAGGTCACTATGACCATATTGCATTTTTTATTCCTGAATAGTAACCGTGTGTCCTTCCTTTTCTTTTAGATGAATTTGGTTGCTATTTCTAGCAAGTCACCATAACCATATTGCAGTTTTTCTCCCTGAATAGTAACCATGTGTCCTTCCTTTTCTTTTTGATAAATTTGGTTGCTATTTCTAGCAAGTCACCATGACTATCTTGCATTTTTAAAATTCAGAAATAGCAGCTATTCTTGTTTCTGTAAGATGTAATATCGGATAAATTTGGCTGCTATTTTAAGCAGGTCAGTTTTACAAAAAATGGCCACCTTGCATTTTTCTTCAGAAATGGCAGCCATCTGTGCTATTTTCTTTTACCATACAATATGGTGTGAGTTTGAGGTGAATTTGGCTGCTATTTCTAGGAGATTGAGCTACTACTATATAAGGACTCGCATTATGACAATCAGTGGTGCTAATGTAGATTCTGTCAAAGATGGCTGGATGAAATCTTCTTAGCTAAACGACAGATGGAGGGCAGGTTTAATTAAAATAGCTTAATACTTTTAGTCTCAACATAAACCACCTGCGCAAGCTGTGTCTACGTTTATAGAACGAGATTTCGGTTTCTATGCAAAACAGTGACAAATTCTGTCATTTATTTTTCTGTCTCAGCTGGTTCAAGGTGAATCAGGACACACAGACAGACACAGATGCAGACACCCACACACATATGTTCAGCAAGACGAATCAAGATACTATTTGCTTTAAGTTAATCCTCTTAAAACGCTAAGATACTCACAGAGGTTAGCAGCTAATTACCATTTGTGTAGAATAGAATGAAAACACATAAAAAAATAGGCCCACACATGGCTATGTGGTTAAGAAGATTATTTTGCAACCATGAGATTTCAGGTTCAGTCCCACTGTGTGGTACCTTAGGGCAAGTGTCTTCTACTATAGCCCTGGGCTGACAAATACCTTGCAAGTGAATTTGGTTGACAAACTGAAAAAAAACCAACTATATATGTGTGTGCGTGTGTGTGTGTGTGTGTGTGTGTGAATGTATATGTACACATGCATATATGTGTGTGTGTGTGTGTGTGTGTGTGTGAATACATGTGCGTGCTTGTTTCATTTAGACACAC
>NC_069007.1:5452212-5458826 GCF_001194135.2 Octopus bimaculoides
TATATATATATATATATATATCTGTCATTAGTGATGGAAGCACTATATGTTCAAAATAGAACTCTGTATATCTTACTTAATGCGAATATGCTTTTGAAAGCCTTAGAACTGCAGTATTGATCATGAGATGTATAATGCTAAAAAGCATAGAAGTATATCAACAGCAAATGGAAAGCCTGAATGTCATCAATGGTAAGCTGCCGCCATCAACTGCATGCTAAGACAAATTTGCTTCTACTGATATTATACAAAAACAGTGATTGATGAATTGCTGGTGTTACATGTAGCTGACGAGCTGGGTAAAAATTCATTATTAGCAATGAAAGCAATGTTATTTCAAAATAGTTTTCTGTATATTTTACTCAATGCTGATATTCTGTAGAAAGCCATAAAGCTGTGGAATTTGTCTCAAGAAAGCATCTCATTTAGACATATACTCTTTTTTACTCTTTACTCTTTTTTACTCTTTACTCTTTTACTTGTTTCAGTCATTTGACTGCGGCCATGCTGGAGCACCGCCTTTAGTCGAGCAAATCGACCCCAGGACTTATTCTTTGTAAGCCTAGTACTTATTCTATCGGTCTCTTTTGCCGAACCGCTAAGTGACGGGGGGACGTAAACACACCACCATCGGTTGTCAAACAATGCTAGGGGGACAAACACAGACACACCCACACACACACTATATATATATACATATATACGACGGGCTTCTTTCAGTTTCCATCTACCAAATCCATTCACAAGACTTTGGTCGGCCTGAGGCTATAGTAGAAGACACTTGCCCAAGGTGCCACGCAGTGGGACTGAACCCGGAATCATGTGGTTGGTAAGCAAGCTACTTACCACACAGCCACTCCTGTGCAAAAAAAAAACCAAACAAACAGAAGATCAGTAGCTGATGAAAATCATTCAGCAGTGGCAGTAGAATTGCTAAATCATGATTTCAGCATCTTTGCATGTCATCAGTAGTATCCACCGTTGACTGCATGCATAGACAAATTTTGGTTCTACGAGGGGGGAATGCTGAAAAGTTCTTGGCTTTGGGTGAAACAAAATACAAGTGAATCATTTAATAATGATTTTATTAGCATGTTCCCCTCTCAGATTCACACACTAAGTTACGGGGTTATAAACACACCAGCATTGGTTGACAAGCAATGTTGGGGGGACAAACACAGACACACAAACATACACACACACACATATATATACACATATATACGATGGGCTTCTTTCAGTTTCCGTCTACCAAATCCACTCAGAAGGCTTTGGTCAGCTTGAGGCTATAGTAGAAGACACTTGCCCAAGGTGCCACGCAGTGGGACTGAACCCAGAACCATGTGGTTGGTAAGCAAGCTACTTACCACAGCCACTCCTACGCCTGTAGCTTTTGATTTTTAAAAATACTTTTATATTTGGATGGGGGCATCGTGTATTCTTTCTTTGATGCAAAATGCCAAAGTTATTCCAAACAACCTCTACAACATTTTGTCCGATGCTATATTGATTCTGCTATTCCACCAACAGCAACGCTGATAATGACAACAACAACAACAACTTTATGACAACAATACAAATAGCTGTAGTACTTCTTCAGAAAAAAAATCAAGGTTCAAATCTCACCTGCCGACTGTATACTCCCTGGGTCACTCCTGTAAATATCTCCAGTCATGTTGTTCTCAGCAACACAGATATATTCTCCAGACACAACATCGGTGGCAGTAATTTTCAAAGTCATATTTGTCTCTGTTATAAGTGGTTGACCTATTATTTTCGTGGTTTCGGATTTCTGGGTGCCACTTTTGAATATAATCCCATCTTTCTCCCAGTAGACTCGAGCAGGAGGCACACTTCTTCCTGTCAAACAGCTTAGAACAACTGATTCCCCAACACGCACTATACCAGACTCTGGATGGTTTTGAAAACTGCCAAGAACTGCAAATAATAATAATAATAATAATAATAATAATAATAATAATAATAATAATAATAATTAATTCGTTTTATTGACCACAAGGGCTAATATCAATCAAAAACATGTAAGGACAAAGACAGGACGACGGTTACAAAAGGTTTTGTCCGAAAAATAGAAAAACATTCATGTAAACAGGAAAAAAACCGAGAAAGATATAACAAATGAATAAATAAATAAATAAATAAATAAAACTCCCAAAAGGGGGAGGCGCTTTGAAAAAGAAAAGGTTACACGTGGAAAAACCCATAAAACCACGGGAGCCTGGTCAGAAAAAATAAGAAAGGGGTATAGAGCCCTTTCTCCTTTTACATTACCTTTTTTCCTACAGGTGTATTCTCAGAATTGGTCTGTTTATACTGGCCATTCTTCTAACAGTCACCCATCTTTCAGCGAATTTGCTATGAGACAGCACTTCCCTCTCTACTCTCATCTTCCTTTTCAAGTGGAATTTGAAAAAAGTTGATGAGGCCTTGGCCAAAGAGGAAAGTGTCTGACTTTAGCCCTTTCAAACGGGTCCACTGGTTGTCAAGCGAATAATAATAATAATACTAATAACAATAGTAATAATATTGAAGCATTCAAGATGTGGGGCATAAAGGTGAAAACAATACCAGTAATAATAAATGGAGCAGTGGGTATGATAAGAAAATGTATGAATAAAAATGTAGAGGTGTAGAAGTGGCTGTGTGGTAAGCAGCTTGCTTACGAACCACATGGTCCTGGGCTCAGTCCCACGGCGTGGCTCCTTGGGCAAGTGTCTTCTACTAAAGCCTTGGGCCGACCAAAGCCTTGTGACTGGATTTGGTAGACGGAAATTGAAAAAAGCCCGTCGTATATATGTATATACGATGCAGCACAGAATTTTGTCAGTGAACAGGTCGCGGTCTCAAAGCGACGAAAATATTTTGACAAATTAAATTTAAATGTTGAAGTGAATCTAACGGATTTTGTGTGTTATTTTAAATGGCTTATAAACACCTTCCACGCTGCAATTATATATATATATATATGTGTGTGTGTGTGTGTGTGTGTGTGTATATGTTTGTCCCCCCATTGCTGGTGAGTTTACATCCCCGTAACGTAGCGGTTCGGCAAAAGAGACCGATAGGATAAGTACAAGGTTTACAAAGAATAAGTCCTGGGGTCGATTTGCTTGACTAAATGCGGTGCTCCAGCATGGCTGCAATCAAATGACTGAAACAAGTAAAAGAGTAAGCTATATTTGGACCCTCAACACTACACACTATCTGAAAAATAGCCGTTAGAAACGACCCACATCCTATGCAAGACATCATTTCAACAATATAACCCAAACAAAACTATCCACAAACACAAGACACTCTATATAGCAAATATCCAATAAAATAAACAACCACCAACAGGCTAAGTAACCAACAGAAGAACACACAATGCTGCACACATACAAGCAACACGGAGGTGCAGCAGGTGATGCAGGAGAAATTTTCCTGAAACTATCGAATGTTGAATAATAATAATAATAATAATAATAATAATGATGATGCTTTCTACTATAGGCACAAGGTCTGGAATTTTGGGGGAGTGCGATAGTCGATCACATCAACCCCAGTACATGACTGGTACTTAATTTATTGACCCTGAAAGGATAAAAGGCAAAGTTGACATTAGCAGAATTTGAACTCAATCATAAAGATGGATGAAATACTGCTAAGCATTTTGTCTGGAATACTAATGATTCTGCTAGCTTGCGGCCTTAATAATAATAATGATAATAATAAAAATAATAATAATAATAATAAAAATAATAATGATAATAATAATAATAATCCTTTCTGCTACAGGCTCAAGGCCTGAAATTTAGTGAAAGAGAGCTAGTTGATTACATTGATTCCAGTTTTCAACTATTTCATGGACCTTGAAAGGATAGAAGACGAAGCCAACCTTGGCACCATTTGAACTCTCACTGCCTTAATAATAGAAAAAGTAGCAAGCTGGGAGAATTGTTAGCATGCTAGGCAAAATACTTAATGGTATTTCACCCGTCTTTACATTCTGAGTTCAAATTCTGCCAAGGTCAACTTCATCTTACATTTTTTCAGGAGTTGCACCAAAGTTTGAAGCCAATAGGACCCAAATTAACAACAGAATGGAAGTTGGTAATCAATATATTATTTAGCTACATCTGAATGTGTGTAGGTTCATTCTTAATAACATGCTCATATACTGTTTACAAAAAAAAAAAAAAGAAGAGGCAAAAAAAAAAGGGGCAAAAAAAAAAGGGGGCAAAAAAAAAAAGAGAAGCTGCACGTATAACACATAACTTAGAAGCAGCGCCACAGATGTACCAACACACACGAGATTGAAACATAGCAGACCTCATGCACTTCTCATGAGGAATTCCGGAAGAAGCTTCGTGAGACCACTACTGAGACGCTTCCGAAGAAAGAAAACCATTGGAAAACAGTTTATAGCAGAGATTCCATCTAAGAAGATCTGAAGGAGGAATTGTATTCCGAAATATCATCAGACTATAGTTAACCAAATTACAACAGGTATATAGTCCATTTTTTGTTCTATAGTGCATTGTTGTACCATTCTAAACTTTTAATTCTTTGCAAATAATAATGATTTTATACGTACATGGTTGAATGACATATGCCTTGGGGGACACTACCTTTTCTTCTGTGTTTACTGGATCACTGACAATACATTGGTACCATCCATAATCACCATGGCGAACATTATGCAGAACTAATGAAGGGCCTGTCTGGTCATGACCATCAGGTTGACTACGGACATCATGGCCATTCAGTGTCCATTTGTAGTGAAGTTTATTTTTCTGTGTCGATTTTGCAAGGCAGCTTAGTGTGAATGATGATTGACCGAGGTTCACAACGGCATTTTGTGGATAGCGAACAAATTCTGTAAATACACAAAAAAAAGAAGAAAAATTGAAGTAAATAAATGAAAATATAAACACACACACACACACATATATACATATATATATATATGATGGGCTTTTTTCAGTTTCTCTCTACTAAATCCACTCACATTCAAATACTCTTTGTCTTTTCAGGACAGGCATGTTTATCTAAGGGTAAGGTTAAGTGAAGGGCTAGCTCTGAGGTTGGTGTGATGTTAACAGCAAAGCATAGAATGGTAAAAAAAATTTTTTAATGTTTTCGTAGAAAACTGGAAATGAACAACACTGCTTGCATGAGAGTGACACTTGTTTACAGCTATCATGTGATATCATGACAAGGAGACACAAACACACATTCACATACATGCACATATAAACATACATACAATGAGCTTCTTCCAGTTTCCGTCTACCAAATCCACTCACAGCCAGTCTCCTTCAGTCCAGTACAGCTTGGCAACAGCATCATTGCAGATACTGTCATCAAAATGCAAAGAACCAGAACAGCATTGGCAAGGCAACGACATGTCTGCAAACTGGAGCATTTGTCAGCATATTCTAATGCTTGCTTTGTTGCCGAGGGGAAGCATTTTCAGTATTAATTCGCTTCTGGCAAGATGTCGCATGAACATGAATAATGATATCTAATCGACAAACTTTATTTATCTTCTCAAATATATAACAGGAAACTTTGTTTAACTTCATCCTCCTCCTCCTCCTCCTCATCATCATCATTATTTAATGTCCGTCTTCCATGCTGGCATGGGTTGGACAATTTTACTGAAAACTGGTAACCTGAGGAGTTGTGCCAGGTCTTCAATCTGATTAGACATGGTTTCTTATTTCTTTATTGCCCACAAGGGACTAAACATAGAGGGGACAAACAAAGGCAGACAAAGGGATTAAGTCGATTACATCGACCCCAGTGTGTAACTGGTACTTAATTTATCGACCCCGAAAGGATGAAAGGCAAAGTCAACCTCGGCGGAATTTGAACTCAGAACGTAACGGCAGATGAAATACCACTAAGCATTTCACCCGGCATGATAACATTTCTGCCTGCTCACCACCTGGTTTCTATGGCTGGATGCCCTTCATAATGCCAACCACTCCAAGAATGCAGTGGGTGCCAGTTACATAACACTGATATACAATCACTCCACATGTTTACCAGCTGAGTGGACTGGAGTAATGTGAAATAGAAAGTCTTGCTCAAGGGCACAATGCACCACCTGTTATTGAACTCCTGACCTTACAATTGCGAGCTGAATCCCTAACCACTGAACCATGCACCTTCACTAATCATAAAATATGCAATCATGTATCACTTGTAGCAGACATAAATCATTTTCACAGGCTTCTTTCAGTTTCCGTCTACCAAATCCACTCACAAAACTTTGGTCGACTTAAAGTTATAGTAGAAGACATGCAGTGGGACTGAACCTGGAACCATGTGGTTGGAAAGCAAACTTCTCACCACAAAGCCTTTCCTGCATCTATCTGTCTCTGTCTGTCCATTTGTCAATTCATCTATCTAGCTTGCTTATTAACTACCAACTTGTCTTTCTCTCCCTCTCTCTACCTATCTATCTGTCTATCAGTTTATCTATCTATCTATCTATCTATCTATCTATCTATCCATCTATCTATCTATCTATCTATCTATCTATCTATCTATCTATCTATCTATCTATCTATCTATCTATCATTTTTCTCTCTTTCTGTCTGTCT
>NC_069007.1:5459595-5463323 GCF_001194135.2 Octopus bimaculoides
TATATATATACATACATAAACAAGGAAACGAAAATAAAAAATAATTAAGCGAATGATAAGATAACAAAAAGATACTCATTGTCTCTGTCACGTTTTTATTTTCATGTTTTGAACAGACGGCTGACTTTTATTGTACAATTACTTGACCAATAAATGCTATGTTTGAGACAACATCGATAATAAATGGGGTTTTTTTTTTAATGTAGATTATATTTATGGTATATAAATTATAGCACCAGCGATGTCTCAGAATAATCATAAGCATCCAGAAGTAAGGGCAGCAGTGGTTAAGATATTGGTTTCTCAACTGCTTGGTTCAGGGTTCAGTCTCAGTGTATTGCATCTTAGGAAAGTGCTTTTTATTTTTTTACTATGGTTCCAAGCTGACAAAAGCCTTGTTAGTGGATTTGGTAGATGGAAACTGAAAGAAGCCCATCATAATATATATATATATATTCTTTTACTTGTTTCAGTCATTGTAATGTGTGTGGCCTTGCTGAGGCCTTGTCTCAAAGAATTTTAGTTGAAAGAATTGACCCTAAGACTTATGTTTTCTTTAATCTGGTATTTATTCCATTGGTCTCGTTTTCCCCAATGCTAAGTTACAGGGATGTAAACAAACCAACACCTATTGTCAGGTGGTGTGGATGCACACACACATATATGTGATGGGCTTCTTTTAGTTTCCATTTACCAAGTCCACTCACAAGGCTTTTGGTCAACCTGAGGCTATAGTAGAGGACACTTACTCAGGGGGTCATGCGGAGGGATATTAGATAAGAAAAATGAGAGAACAGATGCTTATTCAATTCATTGACAGCTATTTTGTAATCTATGATAGTTATGTAATCAATGCTACATCATCCATCACACATATAAATAAACAAATAAATATATACAGAGATACACCCTTATATATAATTGTGCTGTAACATAACCAACAAGCTACTCTTCAGAACATTTCATGGCAGGTTAAAACATGTGTATTAATGTGTGTTTGTGTGTGAGAGTTGTTGTCTCCCTGTCATATCTTCACAGGATTGCTGTAATGAGGTGTCATCGTCATACGAGTAGTGTCCTTCATTTGCAATCTACCATGAAAATATGTGCGGCCATGGGGGAATATTAACTTACTTGAAAACAGGTGAGGGTTGGTGATAAGAAGGGCATCTATCCTAAGAGAATCTGTCTTAACATATTCAATCCAACACATGCAAACATAGGAAAACAGACGTTAAAAGGATGATAATGATGCTGACAATGATCTAGTGATAGAATATAATGAAAAGTGCCAGCGTAATATAACCAGCCAATATCTTTGGCATTGGCACTATGACTATATGGCATCAGCTTTGATAGACCAGTCATGTTTAGTGAACTATAGATCAATGCTTAGAATATTGGATAGATAGATATGTATGACTTTAAGAATAAAAATTACACCAGGAGAAAATCTCATATTAATAATGTTAATACTAAGAAAAACATCACCATTTGAACGTGATCATTACCAGTGTCGCCTTCCTGGTACTTGTGCCGGTGACATGGGAAAAGACATTCAAGCGAGATCATTGCTAGTGCCGCTGGACTGGCTCCTGTCCAGGTGGCACATAAAATACACCATTTTGAGCGTGGTCGTTGCCAGTACTGCCTGACTGGCCTTCATGCCGGTGGCATGTAAAAGCACCCACTACACCCTCGGAGTGGTTGGTATTAGGAAGGGCATCTAGCTGTAGAAACTCTGCCAAATCAGATTGGAGCCTGGTGTAGTCATCTGGTTCACCAGTCCTCAGTCAAATCGTCCAACCCATGCTAGCATGGAAAGTGGACGTTAAACGATGATTATACATATATATATATATATATATATATATATATATACATAATAGAAAGACTAAACAAAGGTATATTATCTGGTATAATGCACCATTCACATATTTTAGCGCTACCTGTATTCCTCAGAAATACTTTGCTGCACTGGATAAATATTTCTCACTTTCAAGAAATATGGGAAATTATTTAATTGTCATATTTTTCACCAGAAATTTAACTGAGATTATAGCAGTACGCATTAAACAGAGAATTAGGAAATATCTCAATCCTAAATCTATAAACAAGAATAAAATAGTTAATGTGTATTGTGAAATTAACTCCAATGATAATCTTCCTGAAATAAATTTCAATTCTTTAAGTGAAAGTAATTCCAACTCTGATAATGCAGTTAAGATAACACTTAGTAATAATATTAATTATAATACTAATAATAATCCTGCCTTAATACCTACTTTTCAGTGGAGGATTAGTATTAATTCTTTTAAACATGACATCCACATACAAGTGTATATATGCAATTTGTAATTTTGAAAACAAAATTATTTTTTCTTTAGAAAATCAGTATTTTAGGAAAAATACAGTGTATCAATGCAAAGTAATAACAGGGGATCATATGTATTATTATATAGGTGCATCTGCTACAATTTGGAAATCTAGATTTCATAATCATTCTCAATCATTTAAGTACAAAAGAAAATGTAAATCTCTAAATTTTAGCAAATGCATTTGGAATTTAAAAGATAAGAAAATTAAGTATGATTTAAAGTGGTTCATTAGGTATTCACCATCACATAATACTGGTAATTTTAAATGTGATCTTTACCTTGCGGAAATATATAATATAATTATGTCTAAATTAATATTATTAAATTATAAAGGTAATTTTACATCAAAATATTCTCACAAATATAGAAAAGCATTTAAATATTTCAATTCTAAATAACCCATTAATTAGAATTGCTTTTCATATAATATATGATTTTTCTAAAAAACGTTTAGCATATTTAATAGATAGAAATTCTATATCATGGCAATTAGTTATCTGTGTTTCTAATTGTCTTTATGTAGAATTCATGTTTTTATTTTTTATTCTTTCATTATGTACTGATATCATCAAAAGTTAAATTGGTTTTCCTAAAATATATTTCTTCTTAACATTTTTTTTTTTGTATACATTCGTCTACTGGAGATATTTTCTTAGTTCATTATGAATTTAACCATTTTTGGATTGCCTTGATAACATTGTGTTAACATATATTTCCGGATATATAAATTTGACTGATATTTCCTCTATCTAAATATGTTGATACTACAGTAATGATAACTGGTATTGTATGGTGTAATCACCAATTAAGGATGTAATTTTCTCAATTCTTATTCTTGTTGTTTTTCATTCAGAGTTTCTTGAAATTCTTCTGAACGATATTTGGATTTACTTGGCATACATGAAGAATTACCTTGGATGTTTATTCAGTTTGCATTTGTTGGTATCTGATTGTTGGATATAGTTAACGAAGTTCATTTAACACTGACTGCTTTATTGATATCTGCCTGGATTTCTTTAATCCCTTTTACTACTCGTCTGCATATATAAATCTTTAAATCTTCGAATTGTTTCAGCTTCAAAGCTGCAGTCATGCTGGGGTACCACCATTTATATATATATATCATCATCATCATCATCATCATCGTTTAACGTCCGCTTTCCATGCTAGCATGGGTTGGACGATTTGACTGAGGACTGGTGAAACCGGATGGCAACACCAGGCTCCAATCTAATTTGGCAGAGTTTCTACAGCTGGATGCCCTTCCTAACGCCAACCACTCAGAGAGTGTAGTGGGTGCTTTTACGTGTCACCCGCACGAAAACGGCCACGCTCGAAATGGTGTCTTTT
>NC_069007.1:5464894-5465362 GCF_001194135.2 Octopus bimaculoides
ATATATATATATATATATACTCTCTTTACTCTTTTACTTTTTCAGTCATTTGACTGTGGCCATGCTGGAGCACCGCCTTTAGTCAAATAAATCGACCCCAGGACTTATTCTTTCGAAGCCTAGTACTTATTCTCTCGGTCTCTTTTGCCGAACCACTAAGTTATGGGGATGTAAACATACCACCATCGGTTGTCAAGTGATGTTGGGGGGACAAACACAGACACACAAACATATATACTCACATACATACATATATATATATACATACACACGACGGGCTTCTTTCAGTTTCCGTCTACCAAATCCACTAACAAGGCTTTGGTCGGCCTGAGGCTATAATAGAAGACACTTGCCCAAGATGCCACGCAGCAGGAATGAACCCGGAAGCATGTGGTTGGTAAGCAAGCTACTTACCACAGAGCCACTCCTGTGCCTATATATATATATATATATATATATATATATATA
>NC_069007.1:5465372-5465829 GCF_001194135.2 Octopus bimaculoides
GCTCTTTAATTCTTTAATTAGATTTAGCTCTAGAGCTGTGAACATGTTGAGGCACTACCATTTAAATAAAGAAGAAATGATCAAATGAGCAAATGGTGGCTGCCAGGTTGTGAGATGAAATGGGTCCTCAACAGCAAAAACAAGGGCACTCATGTGCAGATGGATGAGAAAGAGATGCTATATCAAGGATTCACTGACATTGTAGGACCCAAGAAGTACATTGCTATGTTGGGGATCACTAACATTAAACAGAAGAGAACAACGAGAACTACCCTTCGAAACAATTACCTCATCCATTCGAGATACACACTCACACAAACACACACACATGCAAGCACACACACACACATGCAAACGCACACGCACACACACACACACACATGCAAGCACACACACACGTAAACACACACACACACATGCAAACACACACACATAGATACGTACACACACACACACA
>NC_069007.1:5466700-5469016 GCF_001194135.2 Octopus bimaculoides
GTACCCTTAACGTAGTTCTCGGGGGATATTAAGCGTGACACAGAATGTGACAAGGCTGACCCTTTGAATTACAGGCACAACAGAAACAGGAAGAAAGAGTGAGAGAAAGTTGTGGTGGAAGAGTACAGCAGGGTTCACCACCATCTCCTGGTGGAGCCTCGTGGAGCTTTGGGTGTTTTTGCTCAATAAACACTCACAACGCCCGGTCTGGGAATCGAAACCGCGATCCTATAACTGCGAGTTCGCTGCCCTAACCACTGGGCCATTGCGACTCCACTCTGTCAATGTAATGATTGTTTATTCATGTTGGTTTGAATTAATTCATGCATTATCTTGAAGCATTGAGATTTCAATGATGTGATTGTTTATTCATAGAATGACAGTGTAAGGTAGGTGTGAGAGGCTGGATGTGGCTAGATTGAACATAAAACAGGTTGAAATATTTGGGTCTGGTATGGTTGGTTCAACCTTTTAGCATTCGGATTATTCTGTGAAATGCAATGCTTATTACATCTCGTTCTTTTGAATTAATCCCACATTATCTCATAGCTTTGAGATTTTGATAATGAAATTGTTTATTTTTAGAATGACATTGTAGGGCAGGAGTGAGAAGCCAGATCTGACCAGTTTGAGCATAAAATGTGTAGAGTATTTTGACCTGTTATGGCTGGTTTAAATGCTAAAGGGTTAAAAAATGGGTTTCCAAAGTTTTTGTGGTCACATCACTATGACTCTATGCTGAAGGTACATAACAACTCACTGTTCTTATTTTGTTTCATTGATGGTCACAGAGAAGACAGTGGTGGGAACAGTAACGGTCATCTGCTGAATTAGGTCTGTGACTTCTGTATTCATAACCCTTCAATGGAAGAAGCCCAACATTTCCCTAAGGACCAAGATCTGTCTTTTCCACATGCTGGTTTTGCCTGTCACCCTCTACAGTGGTGAGGCCTGGACCAGGGGTTTTCAAACTTTTTCACTTGCGGACCCCTTTATATTTCAGGCTATAAACGCTTATGAAATTTATACATAAATATTTGCTTAAAATAACATATATTTTTACATTTATTTATTTAACAGTATTTAACAAAATAGGTTTATTGTCAATTAAAAGATTTCGATTAAAAAACATATATAAAATCAAATTGCCCATAAAAAGTATTTGCTGTCCACGGACACCCTGTCTTGTCCTTGCGGACGCCCTGTGGTCTGCGGACCACAGTTTGAAAACCCCTGGCCTGGACCATCCTCAAACAAGGCCTGAATAAACCTGAGATGTTCCAGATGCAGTGTTGTCATGAGATCCTTGGTGTCTCCCTACATGACCAAATCTCAAGAACAATGCCAGCAACAGCAGCTGACCATTGAAGACCAACTCCAGCACAGGCTACAGTGGTTTGGTCACATCTGCAGGATGAACACTAGAAGACTACCACACCAACTTTTGTGGTGGCAGTGACCCATGCATCAAAGAATCCAATGGAACGCATCAAAGAAGACAAATTGAGGAAGACCTGAAGTGTGTGCTGATGCCAGCAGAATGGGTTGGCAAGCGTGGAATGAGATCCTCACCAGAGTTTGTCATCCAGCAGCACCCACATTATCAGGGTATTGGTGGAGAGGACAGCCACCCACTTCTGGTTGCCAACTAGGGATTGAAGAAGAAGAAGAAGAAGAAGAAGAAGAAGAAGGACGAAGAAGAAGAAGAACGAAAAAGGAGAAGAATGAAGGAGAAGAAGAAGAATGAAGAAGAATGAAGAAGGTGAAGAAGAAGAAGAATGAAGAAGAAAAAAAGAAGAATGAAGAAGAAAAAAAAGAAGAATGAAGAAGAAGAAGAAGAAGAAAAAGAAGGACGAAGAAGAAGAAGAATGAAGAAGGAGAAGAAGAAGAAGAATGAAGAAGAAAAAAAGAAGAATGAAGAAGAAAAAAAAGAAGAATGAAGAAGAAGAAGAAGAAAAAGAAGGACGAAGAAGAAGAAGAATGAAGAAGGAGAAGAAGAAGGATGAAGAAGAAGAAGGACGAAGACAAAGAATGAAGAAGAAGAATGAAAAAGAAGAAGAAAAAGAAGAAGAAGAAGAAAAGAAGAGGAAGAAGAAGGACGAAGAAGAAGAAGAAGAATGAAGAAGGAGAAGAAGAAGAAGGATGAAGAAGAATGAAGAAGGTGAAGAAGAATGAAGAAGGTGAAGAAGAAGAATGAAGAAGAAAAAAAAAGAATGAAGAAGAATGAAGAATGAAGAAGAGTGAAGAAGAGGAAGAAGAAAAAGAAGGACGAAGAAGAATGAAGAAGGAGAAGAAGAAGAAGGACGAAGAAGAAGG
>NC_069007.1:5469456-5473544 GCF_001194135.2 Octopus bimaculoides
ATTCCAGGCAGTGACCTGAATAATAATAATAATAATAATAATAATAATAATAATAATAATAACATCATCAAAAAATAACTTAGGAATGAGAACCCAGGTTCGAAATTTCCCCCCAAGACACCTGATGAAGGCTGGTGGGTATATCAGCCGAAACATGTTAACAACAAACAAGATGAGGACAAATATCCGTCAAATGTAAATAATGTAAATAAAAGCATTTCTTATTGCTCCAGTCCACTCAGCTGGTAAAGATGAGTAATCCTGTGACTGACCGATGTCCTGCTCAAGAAGGAATATATTATATAAGCCAGAGAAACTGAGAAACTAACCCTATACTCCTTATGTTGTAATGTGGACTTGCTGATGTATGTATGTGGAGCTGTATGGCTTAATGGTTAGGGTTTTGGATTAATAACCATAAGACTATGGTCTCGATTCCTGGACTGAGTGATGATTTGTGTTCTTGAGCAAAATACTTCATTTCACCTTGTTCCAGTTCACTCAGCCAGCAAGAATGAGTCATCCTGCGGCGGACTGGCGTCTCATCCACATTAGCAATACATACGCCATAGAAACTAGGAAAATCGTCCTTATGAGTCAGCATGACTCAAGAAGAAAATCTTACCTTAACCTACATGGCTTTATGCTTTGTGCTATGAGGTTAGGGTTAGGGTTAGGGTTAGGGTTAGGGTTAGGAATCCATAAAATGATGGCATAGGAATTTAGAATTTTCTTTATGAGGAACCTGAAAAGTGGAACAGTTCCAAGAAAATCTATCAGTTTTATGTCAAGGAGACCATATAACTTCTTGACACTGATGTACCCCGTGAAATCTCTCAACAATGGACAAGAATTCATTGCATAATATTCTGACAGAAATTTTAATAATCTAAATGAACTAAATAATTAAAAATTATCTTTGTCTTTCAAGAAATATTTTTAATATTTTCTTTCTTTGTGCCATGACAATTCCAAATAATGGTTAATCAAAAAAAATGAAAAAGAAACTCCAAACAGAATAAATAAAATAAAGAAATCAAAAAAAAAAATTCTATGTTTTATGTATGAGAAAAACTTCAACAGCTTTCTAAAATTATCTTGATTATAAAAATATTATTGGGGAAAGAGAAAAAGAAAACCGTTTTCATGAGTTTTATCTTTGGTAATATTTTTATTTATTTTTGCAGTCAGTTTTAAAACATTGCTATACAAGTCTTGCACAAGCAGAGAAAATTCTCCATAGACTGGGAAAATGGTCTTGGAAACGAAATAGGAAAGCCAAAATGATTAATAATTGCAATCATATTAAAATTCCATTTCCGAAAAGTCTATTTGTCTTTATTTCTTACGCTACTCAAAACAATGAATCTAAAAATAAAATAAAAATATAATAGAATAAAACAAACAAGAATTAGCTTGAAACCGTTTGCAGCAGTTCCAGTTTGGCTCATAACATATCCATAATTGTTCTGTGTTGTAGGATATACCAAAAACAGGAAAGATTGGTAATTCCATTCTTTGGTTTTTGTTCTAAATAGACTGGCAGTCTACCAGGCACAACAGACATCTCTTTAATTATGAAATATTATATATCATCATAGGGATTGCCATATAAAGAAAGGAGACAAAATTCTGAGCCTTTTATATCAACTAGAGATTTACTTAATAATAATAATAATAATAATAATAATAATAATAATAATAATAGTAACCGAAACAATAACTATAATACTGATAATAATTGAAGAAGTAATAATAGTAATAATAACAGTAGTAATGGTGGTAGCATTAATAATAATAATAATAATAATAATAATGATAATAATAATTTGCAGAAAGAGACCCTGTGAGGTCTCTGACAATCGGATGCTGTCTGCTCTCACAGAATCAACCAGAGGAAACAAGACCAAGCGCTCAGAGAAGTAAGACAATAATATGTGTTGGCACTCCGTCGCTTACGACAACGAGGGTTCCTGTTGATCCGATCAACAGAACAGCCTACTTGTGAAATTAACGTGCAAGTGGCTGAGCACTCCACAGACACATGTACTCTTAACTTAGTTCTAGGGGATATTCAGCGTGACACAGATTGTGACAAGGCTGACCCTTTGAATTACAGGCACAACAGAAACAGGAAGTAAGAGTGAGAGAAAGTTGTGGTGGAAGAGTAAAGCAGGGTTCGCCACCAATCCCCTGCCGGAGCCTCGTGGAGCTTTAGGTGCTTTTGCTCAGTAAACACTCACAATGCCAGGTCTGGGAATCGAAACCGCGATCCTATGACCGCGAGTTCGCTGCCCTAAGCACTGGGCCATTGCACCTCCACAAGACAATAATATTATAATAATAAAAATAAAAATAATACTGAATTCAAATTTTGGCACAAGGCCAGCAATTTCAGGGGAGGGGGTAAGTCAATTACTTCGACCACAGTACTTAAGTGGTAATTATTTTATCAACCCTAAAAGGATGAAAGGCAAAGTCCATCTCGGCAGAATTTGAAATTAAAACATAAATACAGAAGAAATGCAACTAAGCATTTTGCTCAGTTTGGAAACAATAATAATAATGTTTTCAAATTTTGGCACAAGGCCAGCAATTTCGGTGGAGGGAGTAAGTTGATTATATAGAACTCAGTGTTCGACTGGTGCTTGCTTTATCAACCCCGAAAGGATGAAAGGCAAAGTCGACCTCAGCGGAATTTGAACTCGGAATGTGAAAACAAACACTGCTAAACATTTTGCCTGGTATGTAAACGATTCTACCAGCTTAATTAATAACTATAATAATGATAATTATAGTAATAATAATAATTTTTCTATTTTTCTTTAAGCAATGTTATAAGTAATTGATTATGCTATCCTATGGATGACTGATTTAAACCCAGTTTTAAAGCACAACTTTTCGTCTTATAATTATATAATTAGTATTATATAATCATATAATTAATTTTGTTGTAACTTGATAATTAATGTATAATTAATACATAATTAAGAAACTAGTATCCTTGCAAAAAATACCAAGATTAAAACAAAAAACAACATACAGTATGTCTTTTCAACCCTGGTAAATTCATGGAAGCAACAACGAATTAGAATAGCCTCTAAGAAGCCATTTTATTTACTAGAAGTAACAGCCAAATTCCCATCCAATCATACACACACACACTAACACCTTAAATAAAGAACATTATGTTAGGCTGAGCAGTCTTCGATATAAGAAAGAGAAAGATGGTCATATATACATATTGCATACATACATGCATACATACGGAGTGGCTGTGTGGTAAGTAGCTTGCTTACCAACCACATGGCTCCAAGTTCATTCCTACTGTGTGGCACCTTGGGCAAGTGTCTTCTACTATACCTGGATGCCCTTCCTAATGCCAACCACTACACCCGCAGAGTGGTTGGTTTTTACGTGCCACCGGCATGAGGGCCAGTCCGGCAGTGCTGGTAACGGCCACGCTCAAATGGTGTTTTCTTTTTACGTGCCACCTGCACAGGAGACAGTCCAAGGTTTTCTTCATATGCTACCGGCACAAGTGCCAGTAATGCAAAGCTGGAATCGGTTGCGTTCAAATGGTGCTTTTTGCGTGCCACCATTTGAGCGCGATCATTTCCAGCTTCGCATTACTGATATATATATATATATACATATATATATATAAATACAAACTATATCATTTTAATCCTGAGCAACACCGGGTATTTCTGCTAGTCAATGGATAATACTGCAATGACATTTATGTATGTATGTACGTATGCATGTGAAGGTGAATGGTTCAGTGGTTAGAGTGTTGGGCTCATTATCATGAGGTAATGAGTTCAGTTCCTGGACCAGGCTGTGTGCTGTGTTCTTGAACAAGACACTTTATTCCACTTTGCTCCAGTTCCCTCAGCTGTAGAAATGATTTGTGATGTCACTGGTGCCAAGCTGTATCAGCCTTTGCCTTTCCCTTGGATAACATTGGTAGTGTGGAGAAGGGAGGCTGGTATGCATGGGTGACCACTGCAGGAAAATCAGACTAAGTTGGAATTTCATTGATTAATATATTCTTCAATACACAATCATATAAAATCATATATATA
>NC_069007.1:5474547-5475671 GCF_001194135.2 Octopus bimaculoides
ATATATATATATATATATATATATATATATATATATATATATATATAGATAGATAGATAAATAGATACGTGCGTCTGTTGATACATAAGCAATGATGATGATGATGATATAACCGTGTGTGTAGTTTTCTGCATGTACAGATGTGTGCATGTGCAAGTGTATATGTGTATGTGTGTGTGTATATATAAATGTATGTATGTATGTATATGCAAATTCTGTATATAAAACTTCATGTTAACTGAAGAGAGGTAAGGGGGAGGAGACAACAAAGGAGACGGGGCCTTAGTTTAGGGGACAGAAAGAACGAGAGTCACAATTTATTACGTAAAACTACATGATAAAAAGAGGATCTCTGGGATTCCCGGTGCCATGTTCTTGGCAATAATGTCCATCACTCCATCCCCATTGCTAGTCATTTTAATTCTACAGACAAAGGGGAGCTCGTACGGAATAAAAATGCAGATGTTCTTTATCAGAATGCGTGAATAAAAACAGAACGCAAGCAAAATGGATGAACATGTATGTGAAGAGATCACATGATCACGTTAAATTTTATCCACCCTGATGTCATTTTGGAATGGAATTGGTTAAATTGTTGGTGAATTCGATAGGGATATAAATGAATAATGAGAAATTATGATCTCTTTAACAGTTTGGTAAATAGTAAGGATGTATAACATACACACACACACAAACACACATACAAACACAGGAAAGGTTACTGAGGAAAACATGCAACAGATTAAATCCTCGGTATTTCATGCGTTGCAAGATCTCTTGCAAACAGGTTCAGAGTTTAACGTCACTTTCCACACCAATACCTATCTACCTATCTATCTATCTATCCATCCATCTATCTATCTATCTACCTATCTATCTATCTATCTATTTATCTATCCATCTATCTATCTATTTATCCATCTATTTATCCATCCATCCATCCATCCATCTATCTATCCATTTATCCATCCATTTATCCATCCGTTTATCTATCTATCTATCTATCTATCTATCTATCTATCTATCCATCCATCTATCTATCTATCTACCTATCTATCTATCTATATCTATCTATCTATCTATCTATCTATCTATCTATCTATCTATCTATCTATCTATCTATC
>NC_069007.1:5475814-5477632 GCF_001194135.2 Octopus bimaculoides
AAGAGAGAGAGAGCACTTTGCTCTCATATGTCTATTCCCTGCTGAGGTTACAATGGTCTTTTCTGTAGGCTTTTCTCTCCATGGATAAACCTAATGTTACCCCATTTTACACAATTGACATTTTCTGTGATATACGATACCCTTTTTTTTTTTTGTTTTTGCCTCTACTGATCCCTTTTGATCGGATTTGTTAATTTTTATTTTACCTTTCTTTTATTTTTTCTTAAAGAAAAGCTCTACAGTTGTATTTGTTCCCTCTGTGTGCAGCCCTGTGTGGCTAATAAAAGAAAGTTATCCATCTATCTATCCATCTTTCTATCTATCTATCTATCTTCCACGGCTAAACCTAAACTGTCCTCCTCTCTTTTTACATGAGAACATTACTGTGATACACGATCCCTATTGATCGCTATTTTTTTTTTTCTCAATCCCTTTTGATCGAACTCCCCCCTTTTTTCCTTCCTACGATCCCTTTTGATCGACAGCCCCCCCCCTACTTTTTTTCCCCCTCCCAAAAAGAAAAGCTCTACATTGTATTTGTCCCATCTTTGTTGAGCCCTGTGTGGCTAATAAAAGAAATGTATCTATCTATCTATCTATCTATCTATCTATCTATCTATCTATCTATCTATCTATCTATCTATCTGTCTGCTCATAGGTATTTCACCTGTCACTATGTTCTGAGTTCAAACTCCACTGAAGTCAACTTTGCCTTTCATCCTTTTGGAGTCAATAAACTAAATACCAGTGAAACAATGGGGTCGATGTAATTGACTAGTTCGCTCTAGCCCCAAAATATTCAGGCCTTGTGCCTATGATAGAAAGGATCATTAATATTATTATTATCATGATTATCATTATTATTATTATTATTATTGCCTTTGCACAGCTTCTAACGCTGGAGATGTACTACAGTGTCAGCTGTTCACTACCAGTGAACTAAGGTAACACCTCTTATTTTTCGAGCACCTTCCGGAGTATTCCAGCGGTTCCAAGCAGTGCTGTTTTCTGCAGCAAGTGCTCCAACCTTATTGCAGCCCCTAGAGGCTGCATTCTTCCCTCTTTTGATATTAAGTTCTGAGCATTTGGTAATCCCAAATCCCATACCGATGTCCCTACCACGCTTCTGGACTGTTTTGGTTAAGGATACTATCTGTTTTTCAGATTTTCAGATTATTTTTATTATTATTATTATTTTATGTTTGACTTTTGCTTTGCATTTGTACAAGTTGGATCCAAGTCTCACCCAGAGACCTCAAGAGACAACAAGTTTGAAGTTCATGTAGGTGTTATGCCTAGGGTACCATATATTTGGATTTGTACATAGTGTTGTTCTAGAGAATGTTTATGAAACCATAAGAAAATTATGTGTTTGTTTTAAAATTTGAGATCACATAGACAGTATTTTACGTAGGATATGGGCAGTTCCTATGAGCACTATCTTTATTATTATTATCATTATTATTATTATTGTTCTTGTTGTTGCTGTCATTATTATTATTATTATTATTATTATTATTATTATTATTGTTCAGTAGTTTTATTTTTATAACGTGCTTTCACTTCACTATCGAGCTCAGCTCTGTGCGCCTTGGGTATGTGCTGTGGTTTGCTGTGGTGCTCTTATGGTTACTGTATTGAAAGTGTTTTGCGTAGGATGTGTGCAGTGCCCAGTAGTGCAATTTTCTGTATGTTATATATATTTGTAAGTCCTGGTGTTTTTGTTATGTATTTGTCTGAATATCTTTTTATTATACCTAAGGCACCTACTACGAGAGGAATTGTTTCTGTTTTTAGATTCCACATTCGAGTTACCTC
>NC_069007.1:5478823-5479756 GCF_001194135.2 Octopus bimaculoides
TTTCGTGCGGGTGACACGTAAAAGCACCCACTACACTCTCTGAGTGGTTGGCGTTAGGAAGGGCATCCAGCTGTAGAAACTCTGCCAAATCAGACTGGAGCCTGGTGTTGCCATCCGGTTTCACCAGTCCTCAGTCAAATCGTCCAACCCATGCTAGCATGGAAAGCGGACGTTAAACGATGATGATGATGATGATGATGATTATTATTATCATTGTTATTAACATCATTCCATCATTAAAATTGGATGCTAGAGATTTGCTGGTGCCTCGTTAATGGCCATAATTCTTGTTAATTCCACTCCAGTGTTGAAATAATGCAATCAGGGTCCTTCCTGTCATGTTGTAACCAATTTTGGCTTCTGTCTTGGACTCTCAACTTGAAACACATAATCTCCTGTTCCTTTGGTTTCTTCATTATAATTTGTTTTATTATTTAGTGGTAGAAATAAATTAATTTCATTAATTGCATTAAATTGAAATTGAATAGAATGAAAAAAAAAAAATAGTGTTTTCATTTGAGTCTGCCTGAATAAGAAAACATTGTAAATGAGAAGAGATTAATTCACAGAAGAGATTATATGAAGATATAAAGGAAAAACTAAATGCATGTGTGTGTCTGTGTGTGTGCGTGTGTGTGTGTGTGTGTGTGCATGTATGTGTGTGTCCGTGCATGTGTGAGGGTATGTGTGTGTATATATGTATATATATACAAGTGCATGCTGAAAAATTCTTGGTTTCGTGTAAAAGAAAATACAGAAGGATCAATTAATTATGAATTTTTTCAACATATTCCCCTCTCAAATTCACACACTTATCACAGCAGTCCTTCAGTTTTTCTAAGCCCAGTAAAAAAATTCTGAAGGTTGGACTTCCAGCCAGGCCTTTCTTGATAATTCTAAAGCCAGGAACTTTTCAGCACCCTCTTCTATATA
>NC_069007.1:5480045-5480957 GCF_001194135.2 Octopus bimaculoides
TTAATTAATATCGATTTATTACCAGGAAGCCAGCACATTGAAAGAATCAGAGAGATTCAGAAAAAATATCTGAGATCTCAGGAGATTAAAGTATATGTTTATATATAATGATGACCACTAAAGTGGACATTTAATGTGCTAGAAATAGATCACATGTTGTGTCTACTAAGACCTAAATTGTTCTCAAAACGAAATTCAGCAAAATATCAAACCGTACATTAAATGTCCACATAGTGGTCATCGTTATATATAAATATATATATGTATATAGATACATGCGTATATGTGCAGGTTTGGTTGTACAGTCGAGAAGTTCATTTTGCAACTATGCAGCATTTCTACTCTAGCTTACACATACCTTGTGTGTGAGTTTTGTAGACAGAAACTGTGTAGAAGCCTGCCATGTATATATGTGTATGCATGCGTGTGTGTGTGTTTGAGTGCGAGTCTATGTTTATTTTTGTACCCCACCTACACTTGACAACTGATGTTGGTTTATTTACATCCCCCAAACCTTACCTGTAAGGCAAAAGATATTTGATAGAATGAATACCAGACTTAAGAATAAGTACAGGAGTTGATTGGTTCGACTAAACCAGCTGATCACAATTGGGGTCAATATGGCCCCCTCGGGGGTCAAGATATAAGATTTTGCAGTTAAAATGTATGTGCAATAAATTGGTTATACATCTACAATACATGAAATATTTTAACAGTGGTTGTGTAGTAAGAAGCTTGCTTCCTGACCACATGACACTGGGTTCAGTCCCACTGCATGGCACCTTGGGCAAGTGTCTTCTTCTATAGCCTTGGGTCAACCAAAGCCTTGTGAGTTGATTTTCTAGATGGAAAATGAAAGAAGCCCATCATACATACATATACATACATACGTATATATATATATATATATAT
>NC_069007.1:5481278-5484714 GCF_001194135.2 Octopus bimaculoides
ATAAAACTTACTTGGAAAAGGATGTGTGGTGTTCGATCATGTAATAATATAAATAATATATAAATATATGCATATATCCATACATATTTGTACATACCTACATCTATATGTATACATACATGCATATATGGGTACAAGACATCACAAATAAACCGAAAAAACAAAGAAACGAGACATGCAACATAAAGAGTATAACCCTTCATCAGTTGTCCCTGTCCATCTACTCCACATTTCGACCTTTATTTGCTTAAAGTGCCATGTAGAGGGATGAAATGCAGAACCATACGGTTGGAAACAAACTTCTTAACCACACAGCCATGCATCCATCCATCCATGCATGCAGCCCTTCTTTGCTGAATGCTTCCTTTATGGTGATGGCATTCATGACTCTGTAGAATAATTCATGCATAGAAGAGTCGATGGCATTGACTGCTTGGTGATGTTGGTGGAGGATGAGGTTGGCTTTTGTCAAGCTTTTCTCTCCTGCCATTTCATTTCTTCCTTTTCTCTTCTGGTGGCTTCGTAGTTTTGGTTCTGATGATGATAGAACACTGCTACTTGGTACAGTCTTGGGATTGTGTTTCCAGTGATTTAGGCTCAAGTCCAGTATTGTAGTGTATATATATATATATATATATATATATATATATGATACTGTAGTGTTATCAAAGATTAAAGGAAAGCTAACATCAGCACATGCCAGAAAATCAGAAGTAATACTGGAAGAGGTAAAGCGAAAAGCAAAACGAAAAAGAAGAAAGAAAAAGCAAAAAAAGAAAATGTTTATAGAACTTTAAGAAGACAGACTTCAAAGAAGTAAGATGGTAAAAATTGCTATTTTAATACCACCAAAGTCTGCTCACTTGTGTTTTATGAAGATTTTTGTCAGATGACTGTATGAAATAATAAGGAAAAATAATGAAGGAAAAAAAAAATGTTATCTGTGAAAGATTAGTGAAAAGGAAGACGACTCGCTGATTAGATTCATGGAATGAAATTAAATCTAGAAAACCACAGCAGAACATTAAAAGTGAATATTGTTTCATGAAAATAGATTTCTGCCAAGCGTGTATATAGTAAAGAAGTACAAATATTTCTTGAGAAAAGAAAAGTTAGGAAGAAAATGATAGCTTCTGAGATAAATGCCAAAAATGAACAAAAAAAAAAAAATTCTGATAGAGTGTCTACAGAGGAAAGGAAACTAAAAATATCCCTATGATTGTTGAAAAGTAAAAAGGATCTCTTGTGAATATATTCATATATCTACATATACATGTATACATACATACATACATACATACATACATACATATATATATATATATATATATATATATATATATATATATATACATGCATACACATACATGCACACACACACACACACATACACAAATATACATATATAAATATATATCCATACGTATACATATATATTTATACATATACACACATAAATATATATATATGAATACATACACATATATATACATGTACATATATATATATATATATATATATATATATATATATATATATATATATATATAGACACACATACATACACTTATATATAGGAAAATATCAAAAGAATTATACCGTATTCTTCAATATTTTGTATTGGAATGTTGTGGATTGATAAAAAGCTGATTGGCTGTTATAGTAATGCTATACTGTGCATGCAAAGAACCTACAGCCCATCCATATACACACACTACAGAGCAGAACAATTAACTTGAACATCAGATCTCTGCTTTACTTTTCCTGAATAGGGTATCTTCACCCTGAAATATTGAAATACAAGATCATAGTACAAATTATTGACTTATCTTACTTATAACTTGCATTCTTTAGGCTTTTCAAAAACAAAAACATTCTTGAAGCATTAGTAACTTAACTATATTTCCAGTTATGGTCAATTGTAGCTGCAAGTTAACCAAAAGGCCTTCTTTGGCTAAAAAGAATTAAAAGGTGGGGAAAATGGAAATTACATTTGCTAATTTTAAATTTGAAGTTTGAAGGCGTCAAACTGACAGAATCGTTACTGCACCAGACAATGCTTAAGGGTATTTTTCTGACTTTACATTCTGTGAGTTCAAATAGCACTGGGGTTGACTTTACCTTTCATCCTCCCAGGGCCAATAAAATAACTACCAGTTGAGCATTGTAGTTAAAGTAATCACTTGAAGTAATTGCTTGAAACCCCTCCTCTGAACTTGTTGGCCTTGTGCCAAGTTTGAAACCATTTCTAAATTTGGATTTGTAAATATTCAATTTAAATTAGCTAAAATGCATTTAGATTTAATTAGGCTAAAATGAGCTAATATTTGGTTTAGATTAGTTAATATTCAGTTTAGGATATTAATATTTAGTTAAAATTGGTTAATATTTGGTTTAAATTAGTTAATATTCAGTTTAGAATATTAATATTTAGTTAAAATTGGTTAATATTTGGTTTAAATTGGTTAATGTTGAACTTAAATTTTATTCTAAGTCTCCAGTGTATATTTTGTTTTTATGTTGTGTCTTTGTCAAAGAGAAAATGGCAGGGAATTTTAGAATTGAGATACTGACTGTCAGCATCACCAGTTTCATTTAATTTGAATCATGCCAGGATGAGAGTGTTAGTATTTTAGGGGTTTTTTGAAATGTTCCTCTCTTACTCAGCCTTCTTGAAAGCAAACCGACAGTTGATGTCCAAAATATACCAAAAGATCAATCACTGCTTGTGAAGACTCATACATTTAGCATTCCACCTATCTTCACATTTCCAAGAAATGCATAAAGATATTTTTACTTTTGAACTGTCTTCAGTCCTCTGATTCACATTATATTCTTTGAAAAATGGGGCCTCAAAGGAAGAGATAAGAAAGAAAAGAAGGAAGAAGAAATATATAAAAGGCAACTGGCATTCCATCAGTTACAACAAGGATTCCAGTAAATCCAAACAATGGAACAGCCTGCTTATGAAATTAATGTGCAAGTGGCTGAGTACTCCACAAGGAACACATACCCTTAACACGGTTCCCAAGGAGATTTAGCATGACACAGAATATGACTAGTCTGGCCCTTTGAATTACAGGTACTACTCATTTTTGCCAGGTGAGTGGCTGGTATCAAAAATCATTGGTAACTAAATCCCTATGGACGCCCAACCAGAATGACTGACCTATACTAGAAAAAAATGGCCAAAAGAAGCATCACAAGTTATATATCTCACTTGGAATGTTACAAACATCGCAAAGTATTTCCATAGTTTTTCAGACACAACAAAAGTTTTTGTCATAGCTTTGACTGAGAAAAACTTTCATGCCATATTACAAACAAGTATTTCAGTGATGTCAGTGGTGTTTCTGAGTTTCTGCACGGCTAACATAAAGTTTTCCATGCTATAATTTATGTGTGTGTGCCTATATATACATATATATATATATAT
>NC_069007.1:5485081-5488276 GCF_001194135.2 Octopus bimaculoides
ACACACACACACACACACATATATATATATATATATATATATATATATATATATCGATCAGTCCATTAGATGCTATTGTACACTGCTGGTTATAATGCACTTTCAATTCTTCCTTGAGTACAGCATTCTTTTCCATCTTGACTTAAATAACCTAACTGTGTGTGTGTGTGTGTGTGTGTGTGTGTGTGTGTGTGTGTGTATTGGATTGAGGAATAATTCATGAGCATTTTTTTCAAATTTAAAAATGCACACAAAAATTAAACACATTGGCAAAATGCTTTATGTTATTTGAAAAAGAATTCTTTGCTCTACTACAAGACAGTGGGTTTTGATTTTTTAATTTTATTGATTTTTGTTTATCTTCAGATCATTAAAATGGAATGTCAAGTGGATAAAATTGAGCATTTTTGACACCATTTGCTTTTTGCATTTAATCAAGGTGTTAAGCCTGCCGAAGCTGCTTGTGAGATTTGTGCTGTGTGTGGAGAATGAGCAATGCCTCAAAGTACCAGCCACCATTGGCTTCTGCACTTCAAAAAGGGGGATTTTGACCTCAAGGACGGATCACACATCAGTCAGCCAATTGAGTGCGATAAACCTTGCCCATTGAGTGAAGATTGTTCACCACAGTTTTTTTTATTACAATCCATCTGCTCCACCAATTCTCTGGTCATTTGATGGGAATTTTTATGAAGAAGTTGACTCAATTGCTCTTCATCAAACTCAATTGGTTGACTGGTGTGTCATACGTCCTTGAGGTCAAAATTGCCTGGTAGGTACTTTGAGGCATTGCTCCTTCTCCATAAACAGCACAAATCTCACGAGTATATTCGGCAGCCTTAACACCTCAATTAAATGCAAAAAGCAAATGGTACCAAAAATACTCAATTTTGTCCACTTCACATTTTATTTTGATGATCTGAAAATACACAAGAATCAATAAAATTAAAAATCAAAATCCACTGTTTTGTAGTAGAGCAAAGAATTCTCTTTCAACTAACATAAAACATGTGTTTTATTTCTGTGTGCATTTTTAAATTTGAAAAAAAATGCTCATGAAACCACGATAGATCAGACTGGAACCTGGTGCAGCTCTCCAGCTCCAGTTAAACCATTTAACCCATGCCAGCAAGGAGAGCAGACATTAAATGATAATGATATGTGTGTAGTTCTCCTTTGGTTTTTACAGTTCTCAGTTTGCATGGTTTAGCATGGTTTTGGTTTGAGGTTGGCTGATTTTCTTTTTAATTTACATTTAGAGAAACACCATTCCGTTATTTATCATTTTCTTTATTTTATTTTCCATCAATTTTACTTTCATTTTAGTTCTTTGATGGTGAGATAAGCCTAACACCAAAGCAACGCCTAATTTAGATTAATATTTTTATATTATTATATAATTTGTTAAATATTTTTGAGATCAAAAACAGATTTTCTAATGTCAAACTATAAACAGATAAGAAAGTCCATTTCTCTGAAAGTGAAAATTAAAATACTAAGTCAACTTCAGAATAAAAAATGGTTCTACAAAAGTTGTGAAATAGTAATTTATATATTCTGTTAACATTATCAACTTCATCATTTTAATTTCCACTTTTCCATGCTTGCATGGGTCAGAGAGAAATTGGTGAGGCAAATTTTCTATGGCTGGATGCCCTCCCCCTTGCCAACTCTCATCTGTTTCCAGGTGAGATGTATATTCACAGAAAACTGGAAATGAAAGGTACCACTTGTATGTTGGTGATGCTCATTGACAACTATGACATGATGTCAAGATACCACATACACACACACACACACACACACACACACACACACGCACACATCATCATCATCATCATCATCATCATCATTTTGATGTATGCTCTTCTATGTTTGTATGGACCCCACAAAGTTTATTTGAGGCAGATTTTCTATCTCTGGATGCTTTCCTGTCACCTACCCTCATCTGTTTTCAAGCAATGTGAGACCGTAACTATGGCCTATGCCAGTGTAGCATAACCGGTCCATTTAAAAGTAGCCTTCAATCATCGGCAATAAATTGTGCTTGAGAAGACTTGTTGAGTCAAGTGAAATCATTGACGTGGTTGAGCATGGTCATTGCCAGTGCTGCCTGACTGGCTCCCATGTCAGTGCCGCCCGACTGGCTCCTGAACTGGTGGCACGTAAAAAGCACCCACTACACTCTCGGAGTGGTTGGCGTTAGGAAGGACATCCAGCTGTAGAAACATTGCCAGATCAGACTGGAGCCTGGTACAGACTTCTGGCTTCCCAGACCCCAGTCAAACCATCCAACCCATGCCAGCATGGAAAACGGACGTTAAATGATGATGATATATATATATATATATATATATATATATATATATATATATATATATATATATATATATATATATATATGCACACACACACACACACACACACACACACACATATGAGGGGGTGCTGAAAAGTTCCTGGCTTTAAGAGTATCGCAAATGACCTGATTGGAGGCACAACCTTCCGAGCTCTTTTACAGAGTAAAACTGAAGGACCACTGCAATAATTGTGTGAATCTGAGAGGGGAACATGTTGAATAAAACTATAATTAACTGATCCTCATGTATTTTCTTTTACCCAAAGCCAGGAATTTTCCAATGCCCTGCCGTATATATATTTGTTTCAGTTACCTAAAAGAATTAGTCTTTAAGATTAAGAAGCTAGAATGCGATTTCAATCAGTTTGATAGACAGAAACTACAGGATGAGATTTAGCATTGGTTTTCTAATGGAAATATATTTCTCGAGAGCACTGTATTTAAAAGACAGACAACTAACAGCAACATATACAACAAACAAAGCGAAGAAAGACGGAGAGAGGAAAGCAGAATATATTTACAAATGACACACAAAGAGTGAAATCTTATAAACCTATAGAAAAAAGCCAAAATAATTAGAAGGAAGATATAAAAAGAAAAATGGGACTTTTCAGTGTTATGACAGAAGTATAATGTTAAGGTTAAAAATAATTACTGTAAAAATATTGTTAGAGAGAGGACTTGTTATTTGGTAGTCTGAGAAGAGTTACATGGCTTCATGACATTTACTTGAAAGAATCAAAGAGGAATTGTCAACACATTACTCTGTGTGAGTGAGTGAGTGAGTGTGTGTGTGTGTGTGTGTGTGTGTGTGTGTGTGTGTGTGTGTGTGTGTG
>NC_069007.1:5492126-5492870 GCF_001194135.2 Octopus bimaculoides
ATATACATATATATACATTATATATATATATACACACACACACACACACATATATATATATATATTTATATATATACACACGTGCACAATTACACACATATATACACATATATGCACACACATGCATATATACTCACACACAAACTTACATATATACAGATAGACACATATATGCACACCCATATACATACATACACATACACATATATACACCCACACGCCCACACAAGTATGTATGTATATTTATGCAAATTCCATGTCATGTTCTTTCCCTCAGCATTCAAATGTAAAACTTGCTATTAGTGTTATTTCTGTTCCCACATGCACCTCAATATATAGTTATGCATTTTTCTTATGAATATAAATATTTGTGTAAGTTGTACTTATGCTTGTTTATGCATGTAGTGTGTGTGTATGTATGTGTGTGTGTGTTTGCATGCACATATCTGTGTGTGTGTTGCTCATATGAATGTATGTTGGCAAATTTGTATTCTGTGCAATAATCTACATAAGTGCATATGCTACCACACGCACGTGCATGCATGTGTGTGTGTGCGTGTATGCAAATATACTTATATGTGACTGTGAGCCAGTGGACATCAAAGCTTTGAAAATCCATGTCTGGCGAAACAAAGCTAACTCTGAAAGCTTATAGCCTTCCTATTATTAAACATATGTTTATATATATATATATATATATATATATATATATATATATATATATATATATATATATATATATAT
>NC_069007.1:5493212-5503707 GCF_001194135.2 Octopus bimaculoides
TATATATATATATATATATATATATATATGATACATTATAGATATACATACATGATATATATATGGCTATGTGGTAAGTAGCTTGCTTACCAACCACATGGTTCTGGGTTCAGTCCCACTGCATGGCACATTGGGCAAGTGTCTTCTACTATAGCCTTGGGTTGACCAAACCCTTGTGAGTGGATTTGGTTGAAGGAAACTGAAAGCTGCCCATCATATATATATATATGTATATATATATATGTATATATATATGTATATATATATATGTATATATATATGTATATATATATATATATGTATATATATATATGTTTGTGTGTCTCTGTTTGACCCCACACCATCGCTTGACAACCGATGGTGGTGTGTTTACATCCCCTTAACTTAACAGTTCAGCGAAAGAGACTGATAGAATAAGTACTATGTTTCCAAAGAATAACTCCTGGGGTCGATTTGTTCAACTAAAGGCAGTGCTCCAGCATGGCCACAGTGAAATGACTGAAACAAATAAAGGAATAAAAGAGAATGCATATGTATAGTATATAAACACATATATAATATACACACATACATATAATGTATACGATATATATGCATTATATTCTATAATAAATTATACATCCATATTATTGTAACGACATTCGAAACTCGTATCGACATTATCGTATTGACATTCGAAACTCTGAGTACTATAATGACAACCTTTTACTGTTTGTTCTGAATTATAACATACATACATTATAACATACATACATATTATATATTCCTTTGATGGAATAGCCTTCTAATCAAATGCAGTGTTGGCTAGCTCATCTCACCATTGGTGTGGCATCATTTAAAAACTAAAACACTGCATCATGCATCATGACACTGGGAGAGCGTTTTCCTCTGCTTATTTGGGATTTGAAACTAAATCAATCCATATTTCTGTTGCTTGTAAGACAAATGTCTGGGTCTTTGTCACTTTTCTCTGTACTGGGAGATTGATGAGGATCAAGTGACCTCTGGTGGTCATGGAAAGGTCAATACTTTATTTTAGCATTGACCTACTTCTTTGCCAAACCTTATTTAAATGAATGAAAGGTTTGTTTCACACTCTCTGATAACCGAAAGCACTTATGGCCGAATGAAAAGGGACAACATAATTCTTGCCCTTTTTCCTTGGCAGCAGCAGACCATTAACTTGGCTTAAACACACACACACACTAAGAGCATGCAAGCCACAACTTTGTCATTGTCACTCCAATTACTACTCCCTAGCAGCGGGAAATTTAGATAGTGTCACGTGACAACTTGCTGGGGCAGCCTGCTGGAGCCTAGCAGCAGGTATAAAAAAGGGGAATTTGACAAGACAGTCAGTCGGACGCTGACACTCGTTGATGCTGCATTGAAGAGGCCTGGGAATAAAAGAAAGAAGACATGCACCCAACACCAGAGCTGAAGACACCTCCGAAAGGGGGGGGGGCCCACCACGTCAAAATGGTAGAGGAGTAGGGACCAAAACCGGACGTGGTTCCTCCTGATGATCTCTTGCGCTAACTGGATCCTATAAAGGAGCTGTAGTGGTAGCAGACCACGAAACATGGTTGAAATTCCTCCTTCCTATCAACAAATACCAATTCTCTTTTCGGTGTCTCTTTCAATTGTCACCTCACAATTTCGACCAATCTTCATATTAACACAACCTGTTGCAGTTATATTTTGTGACTTAACTTTGCATTCAAACCCACTACATTTGGTGACCCTAATGCAGGAACAATAAGCCTATCCCTCCATTAATTAACACACTTCCCTTTCGTTAGATGACCAATGATGTATAAGAACATCTGATAGTCTGGTCAATGCCAGATTTTTCTCTATTCATTTTTTAATAGAAGAATTCAATACCTATAAACTGCTAACAGCTCAATTTAAATGAAAAATCCATTTTGTTACTATGCTTCTGTTAAGCTACACTAACTTAGTTTCAAATAATTTTAAAACTAACGAAGAATTTAGCAAATTAACTGTCATTATTAAGTTTGTGTTTAAGGTGGTGAGCTGACAGAATTGTTACCGAAATGGACAAGATGCTTAGCAACATTTCATCTGTCTTTACGTTCTGAGTTTATCTCATTAGTTCCCAAAGTTTTTTTTATTTAATTTATCACCAAAAATCTTTTTTTTATACAACTTTATCTGATACTCAATATATAAAAAAAATTTTATTACAATATTTGGAAGACACTCCAGTCTTGCTGACTAATTAAAGATATCTCAGGAAAATACAGGTGTTGCAGAAGGATTATCCTTCTAGTCCTATAAAACGAACCATGGGTGCTAATGAGTTAACCCATTAGCACCCACAGTCACCTTTGCCCTCCATTCTTTGGGGCTCAGTAAAATAAGTATGAGTTGTGAACTGGGGTCAATATAATCAAATTAACCCCATCTCTTGAAATTGCTAGCTTAGTGCCTAAATTTGAAATCGTTAAAGTTGATGGTTAAAGCTAGCATGATTAATACTATGCCAGGCAAAATATTTATCTGCATTCCATTTGTCTTTACATTCCGAGTTCAAATTCTGCTGAAGTTGACTTTCCCTTTCATCCTTTCGGGGTCGATAAAATTATGACCAATAAAGCACTAGGGTCAATTTAATTAACTTATCCATTTCTCCAATTGCTGGCCTTGTGCCAAAATTTGAAACCATTACTAAACTAGTGTTTGGAACATAAGAACAAATAGAATAAGTACTAGGCTTACAAAGAATAAGTTCTGGCGTTGATTTGTTCAACCAAAGGTGGTACTCCAGCATGGCCGCAGTCAAATGACTGAAACAAGTAAAAGAATAAAAGAATAAAAACAATATATACATACACACACATATGTATATGTATGTATATATGTATGTGTATGTGTGTGTGTTTCTTTGTGTCTGTGTTTGTCCCCATCACCACTTGACAACTTCTATTGATGTGGCTGTGTCCCTGTGACTAAGTGGTTCAGCAAAAGAGACCAATAGAATAAATCCCAGGCTTAAAAGAAAAAAAATAAGTCCTGGGGTCAATTCATTCAACTAGAATTCAAGGCAGTACCCTAGCATGGCCACAGACTAATGACTGGAACAAGTAAAAGATTAAAAATATTATTTGGCTCAATGTTATCGTACAAATTTACGGGTGCTCTCAGGCATATTTTTATCAATGATGGCTTCACCATTTTGGTACCATATTTCTGTTGAAGCTCACTGCCTTTATTTGCATTAATTTCAAAAATAAAACAGAATTTGATAAAAGAATTTTGTCATTATGGAACCAGTAATTAGAAAATAAATTAACATGAAATTTTGGTGGAAGATTTTGAGATTATGCTAAAGCAAGAATTTTGTCTCATAGAACCAAGGGTGTATCAGGTGGGTTGGTGCCAAAAGGGTTAACTACTTTGTTACATTTTTTCTGTTGAAACACACTGCATTTGTTTTGATAAATTTTCAAAATAATGAAGAATTTAGTGAAATATCTTTGTTCTTATGAAGGTTATGTTTGGAACATAAATTAACATCAGTTCTTAATAGAAGATTCTTATTCAGATCATATTAAAACAGGGAATTGGCATCATACAACCAAGGGTTGTACGTAAAAGGTTAATCATTTGGTTACCATATTTCTGTTGAAATAGTCTGCCAAGAGTTCAGATAATTTTGAAAATAATGAGGAATTTAGTCATATAACTTGGTCATTATTAAGTTGGTGTTTGGAACATAAATTAGCATGGAATTTTGATGGAAGGTTTTAATTTAGTGAAGTAAATTTGGTTATATATCATTCTTGAGAACACCTGTCAAGCCAAGTAAGATTGCATTTGTGGCCGATGCCAGCGCTGCATAACTGACATTTGTGCCAGTAGCATATAAAAAGCACCTACTACACTCTTGAAGTGGTTGGTGTTGGGGAAGGGTATCTGGCTGTAGAAATCTTGCCAAATCAGATTGGAACCTGGCGTAGCTCCCCAGCTTACCAGTTTTCAGTCAAATAGTCCAACCCATACCAGCATGGAAAACGGACGTTAAATGATGATGATGATGATGATGATGTTGTTGATGATGAATTTTGTTCTTATGAAAGTGATGTTTGGAACATAAATTGACGTGAAATGTTGATAGAATATAGGCGCAGGAGTGGCTGTGTAGTAAGTAGCTTGCTTACCAACCACATGGTTCCGGGTTCAGTCCCACTGCGTGGCACCTTGGGCAAGTGTCTTCTGCTATAGCCTTGGGCCGACCAAAGCCTTGTGAGTGGATTTGGTAGACGGAAACTGAAAGAAGCATGTCGTATATATGTATATATATATATATGTATATATATATATATGTATGTGTGTTTGTGTGTCTGTGTTTGTCCCCCCACCATCGCTTGACAACCGATGCTGGTGTGTTTACGTCCCCGTAACTTAGTGGTTCAGCAAAAAGAGACCGATAGAATAAGTACTAAGTTTCCAAAGAATAAGTCCTGGGGTCGATTTGCTCGACTAAAGGTGGTGCTCCAGCATGGCCGCAGTCAAATGACTGAAACAAGTCAAAGAGTAAAAGAGTATGAAATGTTGATAGAATGTTTTAATTTAGATCACTTGAAAACTAGAAGTTTATAACAAAGAACCAAATGCAGTCCAAGACAGGATTGGTATTAAAAGGATTAACCCGTTTGTTACCATCTTCCTGTAGAAATGCACTGCCTTTATTTCTATTAATTTCAAAAATAATGAAGAATTTACAAAATAAGTTTGACATTATGAAGCTGGTATATGGAATGTCACTTAGCTTCAAATTTTGGCACAAGGCTAGTTATTTTGAGGGTGGGAGTGGATAAGTCAATTACACAGACGCCAGTGCTCAGCTGGTATTTATTTTCTCAACCTCAAAGAGGTGAAAGGCAAAGTCAACCTTGATGGAATTTGAACTCGGAACATAAATATGGATGGAATGCCACTAAGCATTTTGCCTGGCATACTAAAGATTCAGCCAGCAGGCTGCCTTCATATGAAATATAAACTCGCATGGAATTTTGAAGGAAGAGTTACATTTAACTTACTTCAAAACGGGAAATTTATATCATAGAAGCAAGACTTATTGCAGATAAGTTGGTGTCATCCAAAGTGCTGCTCTGTGTAATTGAAACCAAACCTGTTGCTGTTGTTGGCACTCCATCGCTTATGACGTCAAGGGTTCCAGTTGATCCGATCAATGGAACAGCCTGCTCGTGAAATTAACATGTGAGTGGCTGAGCACTCCACAGACACGTGTACCCTTAACGTAGTTCTCGGGGAGATTCAGCATGACACAGTGTGACAAGGCTGGCCCTTTGAAATACAGGTACAACAGAAACAGGAAGAAAGAATGAGAGAAAGTTGTGGTGAAAGAGTACAGCAGGGTTCGCCACCATCCCCTGCCGGAGCCTCGTGGAGCTTTTAGGTGTTTTCGCTCAATAAACACTCACAAAGCCCGGTCTGGGAATCGAAACCGCGATCCTATGACCACGAGTCTGCTGCCCTAACCACTGGGCCATTGCGCCTCCACATGAAACCAAACCTATCTTAGGGTTAATGGGAAATGAACTTCTTCACCAGAAAATCTTGGTTAAAGACTGAAAAGAAAACCTCATCAATTGTCGATGTTATGTCGAGTAGTATTCTAACGAAGTACCACATGGAAATCATTCATAATATCCCCAGCAGAGAAAAACAAATAAAGAACAAAATAAAACTGCAAATAAATCAGAGAACATTGTGCGACAGCTTGCTTGTATATCCCAGAATTCTTACTCCATTGAAAACATCATCAAATATTCTTGCATCAATATCAGAAAACAATAATGTAGATGCTGACATCATTGCAGAAATCCAGGATATCATCATCATCATCATCATCATCATCATCAACATTCTTATCATCCTCACCACTATCATCACCATTCTTATCATCTTCTTCATCATCATCATCATCATCATCATTATCATCATTACAGCCATTGTCGTCATCATCACTATTATCATATACATGTATCTATGTGCACACACACACATACACACACACGTTCACATACAACAGGCTTGTTTCAGTTTTCCATCTACCAAATCTATTACGAAGATTTTGGTCAGCCTGGGTCTGTTGTAGGAGATGCTGCCCAAAGCACCAAAACCAATTAGTTGGGAAGTAAACTTCTTTGCAGATTAATTAAAGATTTTGCTTTGCAACCAAAGAGTTCCAGGTTCACTTCTACTGCATTACAACTTGGATAAATGCAAATTTCTGTAGCCCCAGGTCAACAATTATGAAGATAATGATGATGAAGATAATGTGGGTTGCACATGACTGGGTTAAGCAATGAGACAGCACAATCTTTTTGCTTTCATCTTTTACCGGCTTTAGTCATTGGACAACAGCCATTCTGAAGCACTGTCTTCATCAAACAAATCAACCACAGTAATTAGGGTTTTTTTTAACCCTTTAATTTTCAGATTTTTCTGTCAAATGTAATATTTAGTCATCCACATTGTTCTAATTAATTCGGAATTATCTTGTGGCTTTGAGATTTTGATGTGATTTTTATTTTATTTTTAGAAGACATAATAGGGTAGGTGTGAGAATTCAGATCTGGCTGGTTGAGCATAAAACAAGAATATTTGGGTCAGATATGGCAGGTTTCAATGCCAAAGGGTTGAAGCCTGGTACTTATTTTATCTGTCTCTTTTGGCAAACTGTTAAGTTATGGGGACATAAACTTACCAACACCGGTTGTCAAGCAGTGGTAGGGGAGGTGAGTGGGAACAAACACTGGCATAAAGGCACAAACACACATATACAAGGGAATTCTGAAAACTTCCTGGCTTTGCGTAAGAGAAAATACAGGATGATCAGTTAATACTGATTTTATTCAACATATTCCCCTCTCAGATTCACACACTTATTGCAACAGTCCTTCAGTTTTTCTATCCCTGTAAAAGAACTCAGAAGGTTGGGCCTCTGTCCAGGCCCTTTGTGATACCCTTAAAACCAGAAACTTTTAAGCACCCCCTCATATACTTAATCCAAATAGGAAGACAAAGAGTTCAGCACATTTTTAATGACTGGTTGTATCTGTTTTTGTAGTTTCTGTATCAACTGGCGTTTTAACACCATTGCATAGGAAAGTTCAGTGTGAGAGATTTCATGATGTATTCAGATTATGACAGTTGGATAATATCTATCATTGGTCATTCTTGGAAATCTAGCAAGAGAGTCTAATGATAAAACTCTATGCAAGAGGTTCCTGAGCACTTTACTCCTTATGACCGTCCCAGAAAAATTGGGGGCAGAAGATGGATGGACAAATAGATAAATAAACTAGATAGATCATAGCTCTGGTACTATAGACATGGGATTGGAATATTGCAGGAAAATGCCACAGGATAAGTTTCACCAACTGAGCTAATCCACCGGAGAATTAGGAGTAGATCAAGAACAGGATGGTTCAATACTCTTTTACTCTTTACTCTTTTACTTGTTTCAGTCATTTGATTGCGGCCATGCTGGAGCACCGCTTTTAGTCGAGAAAATCTACCCCAGGACTCATTCATTGTAAGCCTAGTACTTATGCTATCGGTCTCTTTTTGCCGAACCGCTAAGTTACGGGGACGTAAACACACCAGCATCGGTTGTCAAGCGATGGTAGGAGGACAAACAGACACACAAACACACATACATACATATATATATATATATATATATATATATATATACACATATATACGACGGGCTTCTTTCAGTTTCCGTCTACCAAATCCACTCACAAGGCTTTGGTCAGCCTGAGGCTATAGAAGAAGACACTTGCCAAAGGTGCCACGCAGTGGGACTGAACCCAGAACCATGTGGCTGGTAAGCAAGCTACTTACCACACACCCACTCCTGCGCTAATCACACTAGAAAATCAAGCTGAAACTCTATTTACAGTTGCTTCTGATAGGACCCTATGGAGGAGGTGCCTGAGAACCCGACATCCATGATCCTCTCAGGAATAGCCAGTGGAGAAGATTGATGGATGGATGGATAAATAAGCAAATAAAAAAAAAACCATAGCTCTCATACTACAGACATGTGTTTGGAATATTGCAGGAAAGCTCTATGAAACAGATTCCCCAAACTAAGCCGATCCACAGGATAGCTAGCAGCAGATCAAGAACAAGGTAGTTCAATAACATCCATCGTTTCAATTAGTCAGGAACCCTACAGATAACATACCTGAGAATTCTACCTCAGCAACCCTTCCAGGAATAACTGACAGACAATATAGATGGATGGATGATTTAACTTGGATCAAATCTCATCACATTTTAGTTTTAATTTATTTTCCATATTTTTGTTGTTAGTCGAAGTTTATTCTCTGTATCCATCTTAACAATTTGTAATCAATTTCCTTTCTGTTACGTTTGTCTTATTATATGAAATACCCATGTGATATCATGTTAGATGCATCATTTATCATCTTAGTTTTTGCGTCATAGAAGCTTAGTTTAGCCTGAACTCATAAATTAGATCTTGAGTCTGTACAGAGTAATCTAGAAGATGGCTTGTCAAAGGGATATAAATTACTTTTGAGGGTTATTTTACTGGGAGCAGTTGTTTAACTGTGTATTGTATATTTTGTAGTGGCTTTTGTGTTTGTTTTCTGTACCTGGCATCTGTATGATACGTAAACATAATTTATATATATATATATATATGTGTGTGTGGGTATATGTATGTGTATGAATATATATATATATATATATATATATATATGTATGTATTTTATAAACATAAAAAGGTATATTTACATACAAATATGAATGTGCATATATACATATACATAAATATATACATATACATAAAAATATACATATACATACATATATATATATAGACAGAGAGAGAGAGATAGATAAATTACGTAGATATAGATATATAACTATATGCGTATATTTATATGTATACACACACGTAAATATATGCATACATATGCATCCATTCTCTTACACATCACACATATACACAAATAGGTGTCTTCATGTATGTATATATACATATATATATATATATATATATATATATATATATATATATATATATATATATATATGTATACATACACCATCCACACACACACACACACGCGTTCATTTAATTTATTACACAATGTTCGCGTTTACTGTGTCATTATTCAACATACACAACCACACACAACAACAACAACAACAAGTAGAAGATATGCCTCTGTTTCCAGTAAATTCTTCTATGCTATGAACAAAATATGATTAACTCTGAAGTCAAACGTTTTCTGAAGAGGTCATCTCCTCTATTTAGCATATTTACATCAATTTCGAGATACACAAATCTACTTTGTTATCAACTGGACATATTTGTCAAATCTTTGAACATGAAGTGGGGCAACGTGTGATGATATTAGTCCAGCGATCGCAAGAGTTAATTATCTAATGAAAGAAAGATAATTAAATTGGAGGGAGAGATCTGCAGATCTGGAGATTTTGTGTTGAATCTGTGTATCTTCTGGTGTCAGAAGATGCTTTTTTTTTATTTTTGAGGAGGTGAGCGGGGCGAAGGAAGGGAGAAGTTGTGTATGGGAGAGAGAGAGAGAGAGAGAGAGAGAGAGAGAGAGAGAGAGGGAGGGAGGAAGGGAAAAGGAAAGAAGAGAGAGAAAAAGAAAAAAGAGAGATAGAGTGAGAGAAATGGAGGAGAAAGAGAGTGAAAGACAGAGGGAGAGAGAATGAGAGAGAGGGGAGGAAAGAGAGAGAACAAAAAGGAGATTGAGAGAAATAGGGAGAGTGAATGAGTGGGGGAGAGAACAAGAGGGAGAGAGAGTGATAAAGAGAAAAGGAGAGAGAGAGAGAAAAGACTTTATAAGACTCCACAGGTTCTAATAGAATAAGTTCTTGACGTTTATTCCAAGACTATGAAAGAATTCACAAGTGTGGCTGTAAGAAGCTTGCTTCCCAACCACATGGTTCTGGGTTCAATCCCATTATGTGGCACTTTGAGCAAGTGTATTCTACTATAGCATCAGGCTGACCAAAGCCCTATGAGTGGATTTGGTTAATGGAAACTGAAAGAAGCTGTCATATATATATATATATATATATATATATATGCGAGTAAAAATATATACAAAAAAGGTGGGTTTTTTGTATGATTGTGTATAGAGGAATATATTATTTTGTTTAAAAGAGTTCCAACACTGTCTGTTTTTTATGTTTTATTTATATTCCTGCAGAACCAATGTTAAAGTCTGTTAAAGTCTGTCATACCGGCCATGACGAAGGGAAATAGCCCTTTATATATTTATATTTATATTTATATATTTGATCCTTAATATTGAACACTCAATATTTCATCTACATTCAATACTTTATTTCATGGTGCCATCCATTTTTATTTTATTTTATTTTATATTATATATTGTATATTATATTATATATTGTATATTCC
>NC_069007.1:5506815-5508442 GCF_001194135.2 Octopus bimaculoides
TATATATATATATATATATATATATAGTGAGTTCAAAAAATAAAAACAACAAAAACTCGAGGACGTGACCTGTGTGTGTGTGTGTGTGTGTGTATGGTGAGCTTCTGCATAGCTTGCATCTACCAAATTCGATCTCAAAACTTTGGCCTGCTTGAGGTTACAGCAAAAGTCACTTGACCAAGATGCCACCCACTGTTGGACTGAACCCAAAACCATGTGGTTGAAAAGCAAACTTCTTAACCACTCAGCAATCCATACCTGCACCCCACAATGAAGACAGTACCCAGGTCATTAGTTTTCGAAGAAATGGGTATTGTCAATAACATCAATGGTAGCACTTAATCTCAGCAGAATTTCAGCCTCAAAATTTTAAGGGCCATAACTGAATGCCATAAGATTTTGTGTCTGACATATTAACAATTCTGCCAGTCATTGTTGTGAAGAAAAGAAAAGATAAATCCATTTTATTTTCAAATCCTTTTGTTACACCCTAACATCCTTTGAACAATGACTGACCTTGTAAATGTTAAGGCCTTCCATACTTTGATTGTCTTAGCTTTGGAAGATCATCTGTAGTGAATGAATTATAGAAGTCATGATCTTTTGTCATGAATCTCCATGAATCTCAAGTCGATTTATGCTTTGATCTAAACAAGATATTCCATTATCAATAGAATAACCTGTTATTTCATCGATAATGGCCAAGTAAAAGTTGAAAGGCTATATTCTGTAATGCATTTTAAACCCTTGATCATTAGTTTAGAGATGTTAACTTTCTTTTATTAAACATATTTGACCAGATTGACGTCAAGTGGGCAACTGATTTCTACAATGAAGCATATAATGAGTGTAATGTCGGTTACAGGTTCAATTCCCAATGAGGGCAATCTGTGATATGGTGGATTTCTGGTATTTGATGATAGGAGTAACACAAGGTACCTTCAACTTGGTCCACTGCATACAGTCCTTCAAAACTGTAAACTTACCTACCTACCCACCCACCCTTTCCGATCCTGTGTTTCTATTCTTTCATCTTGTATCTAAACGGTGCATTCTGACATATCATTGCCATCATTTTTACCCTTTTCCCAGCTGACCATATAAGATAGATAGATAGATAGATAGATAGATAGATAATTGGTAAATCATAAATCCAAAAAAGAAGCACACCCTAAGTCATAGAGCAGTATAGTATAAAGATGTTTAAGGCTGGTCTATGGGTTTCATGTCCATAAAGCACTTAATTTTTCAGTGTATCATCAGACCCCAAAACCTGTTGGCACATGACCTCTCTAACAAGTGGCCTCTCTAGAAAATAGAGGAGGAAAAGGCTTCATTACTCTATGTCAACCACAGGGGACTGTCTCTCTCTGACTATTATTCGTAATCAACTGTGTTATTGTGTGGGTCCCAGGACGTCAGCAAGAATTTCCTTAAGGGCAAACAGGGTCTGAAGACTACTATTCTGGAGTTAAGGATGTTCCCCATCTGTTCAGCTATACACAGTTTGCAACACTTACATACATACATCCATAAATATATAGACATATATGTATATATACTTATACATATACACACAGAGTCATATATATATATATATATATATATATATATATATATATATATA
>NC_069007.1:5508956-5509951 GCF_001194135.2 Octopus bimaculoides
ATATCGTCATCATCATCATCGTTTAACGTCTGCTTTCCATGCTAGCATGGGTTGGACGATTTGACTGAGGACTGGTGAAACCAGATGGCTACACCAGGCTCCAATCTGATTTGGCAGAGTTTCTACAGCTGGATGCCCTTCCTAACGCCAACCACTCCAAGAGTGTAGTGGGTGATATTATGTGCCACCGGCATGAAGGCCAGTCAGGAGGTACTGGCAACGGCCACGTTCAAAATGGTGTATTTTACGTGCCACCTGCACAGGAGCCAGTCCAGCAGTACTGGCATGAACTCGCTTGAATGTCTTTTCACCTGCCACTGGCACAAGTGCCAGGAAGGCGACGTTGGTAACGTTCACACTCAAATGGTGCAATTTACGTGCCACCGGCACGGAAGCCCCATTACGATTTCGCTTTCACTTGCCTCAACAGGTCTTTGCAAGCTGGGTTTAGTGTTCAGTGAAGACGTTGGCATGGGTATACAAGCAAAGCTATTACTAGAAAGTATCACTGAAATGACTAATTGTTGATGTAATGTGCAGCGCTTGTATGGTGCTTGAGGTGGGCAGAAGATTTGCACATTCTATTGCATAATGCACACCTGTGCTGGTTGGCTGAAGGAACAGGTGTCACAGTATAAACTCTTTTGACATATGCGTATAAATATCATCATCATCATCGTTTAACGTCCGCTTTCCATGCTAGCATGGGTTGGACGATTTGACTGAGGACTGGTGAAACCAGATGGCAACACCAGGCTCCAGTCTAATTTGGCAGAGTTTCTACAGCTGGATGCCCTTCCTAACGCCAACCACTCAGAGAGTGTAGTGGGTGCTTTTACGTGTCACCCGCACGAAAACGGCCACGCTCGAAATGGTGTCTTTTATGTGCCACCCGCACAAGAGCCAGTCCAGGGGCACTGGCAACGATCTCGCTCGAAAATCCTACGGGAGCCAGTCAGGCGGTACTGGCAACGGCCACGCTCAAAATGGTGCAT
>NC_069007.1:5510175-5512059 GCF_001194135.2 Octopus bimaculoides
AAAGGTTCCTGGCCCTGGGTTAAAGAAATTACAAGAGGATCAGATAATTATGATTGTATTCAACATATTCCCTTCTCAGATTCCCACACTTATCAGTGTTTCTAAGCCCTGTAAAAGAACTCGGAAGGTTAGGCCTCCAACCAGGCCTTTCACAATACCCTTAACACCAGGAAATTTTCAGCCCACCCCCCTACACACGGACACATGCAAATACACACACACACACAGACATATATATATATATATATATACACACACATACACAAGTTCCTGTTATACACACACATGTATATATACAGGTATAATTATATGTGTGTTTGTGTGTGTGTGTGTGTGTGTGTGTGCGCATGTATGTATATAAATATGCACACGTGTATATCGATGCATACATGTGTTGCATATTCCTAGCATGTCTCATTGTATAAAACAAACTTCAAATAAAGATAACAGTTCTATTATATTATTATTCGTCAGCAAAAGCTCACATGAAACAGAATTTCTGCGTGGTTAGCAGATAGTAACCTTTTGTTGATATGGGAAGATAGCTGATAAACAATTAAATTTGCCAGGTAAAGACTGCATCTCAATGAATATAGAACATGCCAGAATAAATTACGGTGCACAGCCAAAGAAAGAAATTTAGTCAACTCAACGAAAAAAAAAAAAAAAAATACTCAAGTTATGTGTGACAAACGAATTATGTATGTATACCAGATAATAGCAAATGCTCTTTATGGAAATAATCATATAAGTTTAGGGTGTGATGTCACTGTAAAAGCGTGTTTGTTATAAAGGAAAACGCATATGAGAGGAAACAATGACTTAAAAAAGGTAGGGCATGAAAGCATTGGGATAAATAAATAAACATGCAGCTGGATACCTTTCCTGTTGCTAACTTTTAATTTTTTTTTTTTCTTTTAAGGGATCTTATTGTTTAACATGTCTTTGAATAGATGAATGCAATAACAGCACTAGCAGTATGTGACTCTTGTAGGGCCCAGATGAAAATGCACACATGCATCTTCATGTGCGCACACATGCACACACACACACACATACATAAATATATACATATGTGTATGAGTATATATATATATGTATGTATATACATGTGTGTGTGTATGTGTATACAAGTGTATGTAATATACATATGCATATGTACATATATATTTATATTTGTATATGTATACATTATATATATATATATATATATATATATATATATATATGTATATGTATACACTATATATATATATATATATATATATACACTCACATATGTGAAGGTCATATATCGGGAGAATTCACAAAAAACAACAGACGAAGACAGGTGGGGTAGAAAACAAACAGATGTATTAGTATAATGCTCACGAACTGAAAAAGTCTTTAACGTTTTGAGCCTACGCTCTTCCACAGAAAGGAACACAGAAAGAAACAAGGAGAGAAAAAAAGTGTGTAGTGTTCAGCAATCAATACATATATATACATCAAATGGATGTCTTATAAAACTATTACACTTATATAATAACAGCCATACCAGCAATCCAACACACCTCCATCATCAGCTGCTTCACGGATATCCCTATGGTTTCGACACCGGGTCAGTATTATTTCAGTCTGGTGGTGTCAACACTTATTCCCAAACAACACTTATTTTAATAAGTGTTGTTTGGTAACAAACATACCTTAGATATTACCACATTCGTTCAATCTTAATTCTAGGAAGGATTAAATACTAACATTATTAATTAAACTACAACAAAGAAACCACATTTTCCCTGGGTACAAAAACGGTATCGGTAAATTAATAATTCTACAAGTAAACCTTCACACACACACACACATATATGTATGTATATGTATGTATGTATGTATGTATGTATA
>NC_069007.1:5512291-5523682 GCF_001194135.2 Octopus bimaculoides
ATATATATATATATATATATATATACATATATATATAATGGCACTCACCACATTTAGTTGAATTTGCTTGTATTATTTAATAACAATTTGATTCGGTTCCATGCTCAGTTTGTACAAGCTTGACAAGTGAGTCTTGTTTGAGGAGCATACAGACCACTAAGCAGCATGGAGTCAAATCAAACAATCATTGAACAATGTGTATACATACTTATATGCTTACAAACATGCATATACATATATATATACATATATATATATGTATATATATATATATGTGTGTGTATATATATATATATATGTGTGTGTGTGTGTGTGTGTGTATATATATATATATATATATATATATATATATATATATATATATATATGTGTGTGTGTAGATAGATAGATATACATACACGAATATATAAACATACATACACACACATATCTTAAGAAATGACATGTTGCATTGAATGAAAGAATTATATTTACTCAAGAAAATCAAGTGAGATTTGTTAAGTCTATACAAATTTGAATAATAAACGTTTTTTTTTTTTTCTTACATGATTTTTCGTGAGTTTTCCCATCGAAACAGCGCCAGCATTTTACTCAATTGAAACATGGGTTGTACATGTAAGCTACAGAAATGGTTTTACCTGTTTCGTAATGTCCATGTTTAATTCATAACAGAAAAGTTGTAAATCGATTTTCTTTTATTCTTAAGAAATTTTCTCCTTTCTACCTAGATTTCTTTTTCTTGCTTGGCTTTTTGTCTGCATTGTGAGCATCAGAACACTTAGGATTCTGACAGATCCAGCAAACCCACATTAATTTCACAAGAACAGATTGTGAAATGATGATGATGACGATCATGACAACAATGATGATGGGGACAGTAGAGGTGGTGTTGATGATGACAGCGACTATCATTATTATTATTATTATTACTATTTGAGCTGGCAGAACTATTAGCATACCAGGTGAAATTCTGCAGTGGTCAGCTTCACCTTTTGTCTTTCCGGGCCAGTAAAATAGGTACTAGATGAGCACTGGGGTTCAATGTAATGACTAATCCCCTCCCCCCCAAATTGCTGGCCCAGTGCTAAAATTTGAAACTATTATTATTATTGTTGTTTGAGCTGGCAGAGCCATAAGCACACCAGGCAGAATGCTTCGAGGCATTTCACCCATCCCTTTGTTCTGCGTTCAAATATGGCCACTGTCGACTTTGCCTGTCATCCTTTCGGGGTCGATGAAATTGGTACCAGATGAGAACCGAGATCGATTTAATTGACTTTCCCCTCCTTCAAATTTCAGGTCTTGTACCTATAGTAGAACGGATTATTATTATTATTATTATTATTATTATTATTATTATTATTATTATCATCACCATCATATCTGCTTTAAGGTGCCCATATTTAATCATCATCATTTTAATATCTACTTTACAGTGCTTGCAAGTGTCAGATAGAATTGAGTGTTGGTTTTCTGTGGCTGGATGCCCTTCCTCTCACCAACCCTTGGCTTGTTTCTAAGCAAAATATGTTTGTTTAAAATATTGGAAATGATTAACACTGTTTCCAGTCTTCCATGTGAAGGTGCATGGCTCAGTGATTAGAGACAGCATCAGGCTCACAATCACAAGGTAGTGAGTTTGATTCCCAGGCTGGGCTGTATGTTGTGTTCTTGAGCAAGACATTTTATTTTCATGTTGCTCCAGTTCATTCAGCTGTAGAAATGAGTTGCAACATCACTGGTGCCAAGCTTTCTCTTGGACAACATCAGTGATGCGGAGAAGGGAAGCTGGTATGTATGGGTGACTGCTGGTCTTTCACAGACAACCCTGCCTGAAACTTTTCTAGGTGCAATCCCATGGTCATTCATAACCAAAGAGGGTTTTTACTCTTCTTTCGAAAACATATCTGGTCATGGGGCAATATTACCTAACTGAGAAACAAGTGAAGGTTAACAACAGGAAAGGCATCCAGCCATAGAAAAATCTGCCTGAATTCACTCTGCCTGATACTTGCAAACATTGGAAAAAGTTGATGTTAGATCTTTAGCTTTTAAGCAAGCCATACCCAGCCAAATATTTGACCCGTTTTATATTTAAACTAACCAGGTTACCCCTGGAAGATGCCTCATGACAGGCCCTGGACTAGATGGCTGGACAGGACTAAGAAAGACCTCCAGAGGCTCAAAGTCACCTTGGAGGATGCAGAGGGGCTGGTATAGTACCACCAACAATGGAGAGTAATGGTGGACTTAGTCAGCTCTACATATGACCACTAATTACACCTGCCCTACAATGTCTCTAGAATCACTAATTACACCTGCTCTACAATGTCTCTGGAATCACTAATTACACCTGCCCTACAATGTCTCTGGAATCACTAATTACACCTGCCCTACAATGTCTCTGGGACCACTAATTATGCCTGCCCTACAATGTCATTTTAAAGATAATCCATCACATTATTAAAATCTTAAAACTACAAGATAATACAGAAACCTTAAGGAAGGATAAACAAGAGTGTCAGGAGATCAACATATTATCATGAAAGAAAGAGAAGAGGTTAATAAATATGGAGACCCGAGAATTGAGATTGCCAAGATGTGACAGCTACGTGAGTCAAGTATAAAGGTTATCCCTGTTGTCAACAGACCATTGGTTTTGATACCACTCAACCTGAAGAAACCTTAGAAATACCCTACAACCTAGCTGTATGACAAAAATCAGCTTTACTTGGAATTGTATGCATATTGCGTAAAGTACTGTCTGTTTGAGATCCTTGTTATAACTTGACAGACAGTACAAACCCACAGTAGACACAATACCTTCAATCCACATCAGAGTATTAGATATTGTGTGATGTCTTCAATAGTAGTAATAATATCAGGTTATTAAGAATGGAATGTTTGATTTTGTACTGAAAGTTTATTTTACTTTATCTCAACAAAAAGCAATGCAGTTAATAAAAGTATGCACCTAAATTATCAACACAATTTTGCTATTTTATGCCAGCAGCGAAGAATTCTGGAGAGCAAGAGGTGATGAAATCATGAAAGACTGTTTTTGCATCTTCTTCAGTTTCAAAATGTTCCATTTCTTGCTGAGTGTCTTCCCGACACCTAGGGCAAAGAAACTCACTGTATACACAGGTAGACCATTAAAACAAACACACCAGATTGTTCATTACAAAGTCATGTGATAGAAAAAAAGGGGGCAGGAAGACAGAGAGAAAATGGAAAAAGTAAAAATGAACAAAGAAAATGTTGTCTAGAAATTGTGATAGTTGGTGCAAAGTCTGGTGAATATGGTGGATGACAGAGTACTTCCAAGTTCAGTTCCTGTAGCTTGAGTAACATTCTTTGTGCAACATGTGGTCAAGCATTGTCTTGCAAGAGAACTGGCCTGTCTCTATTGACCAATCTTGGTTGTTTAATTCCAGTTTCACTCATCATTTCATCCAATTGATTCATGTATACTTCTGCTGTGATTGACTTACCAGATCTCATGAAGTTGTAGTGGATGACACCAGCGCTGGACCACCAAACAGACACTATTAGCTCTTTTTGGTGAATATTCTTTTTTGGATTGTGTTTTGGCACTTCATCTCTATCCAACCATCATGCAGAACGCTTGTTATTGTTGAAAAGAATCCATTTTTCACCACACATAACAATATGAAGCAAAAATGGTTTCTCTTTTATGCTGTGGCAGCAAAGAACAGCAAGTTTCAAGATGACGTGTCATTTGATGCTCATTCAGTTCATGTAGTACCCACTTGTCCAGCTTCTTTACCTTGCCCATTTGAAATCGAAATCGAAATCAAATTCAATGACTGGCATCTGTGCTAGTGGAGCGCTAAGAGCACCATCCGAGCATGATCGTTGCCAGAGCAGCTGACTGGTTTCTGTGCCGGCGGCACATAAAAAGCACCGTTCGAGCGTGATTGTTACCAGAGTCGCCTTACTGGCACTTGTGCTGGTGGCATATGAAAAAACATTTGAGCGAGGTTGTTGCCAGTACTGCTGGACTGGCTCCTGTGCAGGTGGCACATAAAAAACGCCACTTGAGCGTGGCCGTTGCCAGTACTGCCTGACTGGCCCTCATGCTGGTAGCACGTAGAAGCACCCACTACACCCTCGGAGTGGTTGGCATTAGGACGAGCATCCAACTGTAGAAACTCTGCCAGATCAAATTGGAGCCTGGTGCAGCCATCTGGTTCACTAGTCCTCACTGAAATCATCCAACCCATGCCAGCATGGAAAGCGGACGTTAAATGATGATGATCATGATATGTATATGTATGCATGTGTATATGTACGTATATATGTATGTGTGTCTTTGTATCTGTGTTTGTTCCCCACCACCTCTTGACAACCGGTGTTGGTGTGTTTACATCCCTGTAGCTTTGCAGTTTGATGGAATAAGTACCAGACTTTGAAAAACATACTTGAGTCAATTCATTCAGCTAAATATCCTTCAAGGTGGTGCCCCAGCATGGCCACAGTCTAATGACTGAAACAAGTGAGTGATAAAAGATGTGTGTGTGTGTGTGTGTGTGTGTGTGTGTGTGTGTGTGTGTTAATGTGTCTTTGTGTTTGTCCTACTACAGCTTTACAGCCAGTGTTGGTTTGTTTATGCCCCTGTAACTTGGCAATTTGCAAAGTGACAGATAAAGTATTTAGCAGACCCAAAAGAAATATAAATATAAGGTTGATTTGTTTGACTAAACCTTTCAAGATGGTGCCCCAGCATGGCCACAGTCCAATGATTGGAACAAGATAAATGATTAAAATGCACTACAAGACTTTAAGTGTTGATTATTTGCGAAATTTCTTTAATTATTATTGAATTCTAATGCAAATTAAGAGAAAATTCATTACATTGGTCCAAGAAGGAAAAAAGAAACAGTCAGCTTTCATGAAGATACTATGCAGAAAGAAAAAGAAACTAAAAATATAAATATGAACAAAAAAAAAATGAACAAAATATGGTTTGTAATATTGGAAATAGTTAAAAGATATTTTAAGAATACCAAATAGAATTCCAAGAAAGGAATGGTTAAAATAAACTTGCGAGAATAGAAATAAAACTAAACAAGATGGATTGATATGAAAGCACCAGAAATAAAAGAGAAACACTATAAAAGACAAAAACAATTACAACAACAACCACAATAATAATAATAATAATAATAATAATAATAATAATAATAATAATAATAATAATAATAATAATAATAATAATAATAATAATAATAATAATAATAATAATAATAATAATAATAATAATAATCATAGTAATAATAATAATAATAATAATGATAATAATAAAGATGAAAAAATATAAAGAATGGCAAAAAAACAGCAGGTAATGAAAGAATATATTTTTGTGCTTATTTCCCATGGGGCAGTGGAACTGTTCCTGTTCTGTAGCTGTGAATTATGGTAAAATGTTTATCTGAAGAATATATTTAAAATGACTAGAATTATGGTAAAATAGGCTGGTGCTTGAAGTTAACAGAGTTTGTATTAAGAATAACCACATCAAAAGAAGCACTGACTTGCACAATGATGGGCTGGAAAGAAAATAATTGTGTGGTGTGTGTATGTGTGAGTGTGTGTCTGTGTGGGTGTGTGTGTGTGTGCATATGTGTATATTTATGTATGTGTATGTATGTGTATATGTGTATGTATATATAGACAAGTGCAGCACCCTTCCAGGACCTTATATATATATATATATATATATATATATATATATACACACATACACACACAGTACTACCTGTTTCATGGTTAGGTGATCAGTGTCGAGGTGGAATGGCCCAGTGGTTAGGGCAGTGGACTTGCAGTCGTAGAATCGCGGTTTCGATTCCCAGACCGGGCGTTGTTAGTGTTTATTGAGCGAAAACACCTAAAGCTCCACGAGGCTCCGGCAGGGGATGGTGGCGAACCCTGCTGTACTCTTTCACCACAAGCTTCTCTCCCTCTTTCTTCCTGTTTCTGTTGTGCCTGTATTTCAAAGGGCCAGCCTTGTCACACTGTGTCACGCTGAATCTCCCCAAGAACTACGTTAAGGGTACACGTGTCTGTGGAGTGCTCAGCCACTTGCACTTTAATTTCCCGAGCAGGCTGTTCTGTTAATCGGATCAACTGGAACCCTCGACGTCGTAAGCGACGGAGTACCAGCTGTAACTGATCAGTGATTAAACTGCTGGTGGGTGGTGGTGGTGGTGGATGTATTTGACGAGGATGTGTGTATTGTTTGGTGGAAGTCATAACCACCTTGACAAATTCCATCCGAACCATGCCGGTATAAAAAAGTAGACATTAAAATGAAAATGATGATGATGATCAGAAATGAGGAGACAGAAAGACATGAAGATTCTTATGTAAATCAAAATGGTAAATTTATTCTTTGATATTGAAGTAAGTCAATTGTGACAGATAGCAGACATGAAACACAAGTAAATTTATGCAAAAATCCATTGCATAACTGAATGTGTTTAGTAAAACACAATAGCTGAACACACCAGAGAAAACAGCCACAAGCAACAACGAGAAAGAAATGAGAAAATTGTGTTAAGTCGAATACGATTCCACTTCAGAATATAATAACACTAATATGAATGCCAAAGTTCAAGAATTCAAGTATTTATCAAAATTGTCTGTGAATTAGATGGTTTTAACAATAATTAGACATGATCGTGGTTTCTGCGTCATTAAGTTTTACAGTTATGTAGGAGTCATGTACATACATACAACATACATACATACATACATACATGCATATATACATACATACATACATACATACATATATATATATATATATATATATATATATATATATATATATATATACATATACATTCAGGTTACGATGGGTAAATTGTCGCCATTTTATGTTTTTAATTTCGCATATGCACATTGTTTGTTTTTGATTTTGTTGACTGCACAGTATGGTAGGATCAGTTAGGCACCATCTGTGACAAAAACAGCACCATGACACAATTCACTCAGCCAGAAATTTGGAAACGACAGTCTGTACTGCTTGGCATTTCTACAGGAAGCTCCAATGCAAACAGACAGGACAACCGTTGGTTTGCTGTGTCCCCAAAACATGTACCTAAAGTGACAAAATTCAAACATCCAGTCAACATAATGGTGTTTAGAGTGATGGCGACGTTATGCCTCCATTCATCTTTCCACATGGCCTCAGACTTAACACGGAGACCTACAATAAGTGCCTGAAGGAGATAGTGCTGCTCTGGGTCAAGAGGGTAGCTGCTGGAAGACCCTATGTCTGGCAACAGGACTCTGCACCATGTCACACAAGCAGGAGAACCCAGTCATGGCTGTCAGACAATTTCTGCGACCACATCACCCCTAACATCTGGCCACCTAACTCTCCAGACTGCAACCCCCTTGATTATTATGTGTGGGGCACAATTGAGCGAGAGACCAACAAAACTTGTTGGGTCTCACTCTAAAGATGTTGGGCCTCACTGAGGAAATGACAAGGGCCAGGAGATGTGATGATTTGCTGGACTTGATAAGACACATCAAGGTAAGGAAAATCGCTGCCTCTCACACATACAGGCTTGTCCTTTCAGGTGCTGGTATCACATAAAAAGCACCCAAGCCAAAGCTGTGTAATCACACCCATGCTGATGGCACATAAAAGGCACCCAGCATACTCTGTTAAGCTGGAATTAGGAAGAGTATCCCAAAATAGAAACTATGCCAAAACAGATAATTTGAATCTGGCTAGCTCCATCTCAAACTGTCCAACCCATCCCAACATGGAAAGCAGACATTAATCGATGATAATGATGATGTATGTGTGTCTTTGTGTGTGTGTTTTGTCCCCCATTAATGCTCAACGACCAGTATTAATGTGTTTAAGTCCCAGTAACTTAACAGCTTGGCAAAAGAAACTGACAGAATAAGTACCAGATTTAGAAAATCGAATTAAGTACAGGAGTCATTTTATTCATCTGACTAAAGATTCTTCAAAGCAGTGCTCCAGCATGGCTGCAGTCTAATGACTAAAACCAGTCAAAGATTAAAAGAACAATGATGATGATGATGATGATGATGATGATGATGATGATGATGATGATGATGACTAGTGTTGGTCTTTTATTTGATTGATTTCAGTGGAAACGAGAGACGCACATGTATAAATAGCTGTAGGAATTCCACAAAAGACTGTATCTAGCCATCAATACACGTACCTTGGAATCGAAATCTCCAAGGGACAGATTCTTAGACTGATCATAATGGCAAACAATGACCAATGGAATAACTATTGTTTAGTTTATGGTCCCCAAGGGCCAATAATTTAAAATATCTGTCATTCCTTCACAGAATACTTTCAAAATTATTAAAATGAAACCATAATAAATTTCTGATTATCAAATACATGAGATCATAGATTAAGATTTGCAGTAAGAAAATTATTTGATTTGGGATAATTATGTTTGGCAATAAATATGGTTCCACTTTACCAAACTTGTAGAATATAATTACTGCACTTTGAAACAGATGTCAAAGTCTAAAATGGCTGCACACAAATTATTGCTGGTGATGCATATTATTGTAATATCCTATGACAGTATCTAGAACATTTTCTGACGCTCTCACACATTGTGAGTATTTATATACATACATACATATATATGTATGTATATAATACATATATATATAATATATTAAAGTATATATATATATATATATATATATACATATTAACATATGGTAAAGTAAAAATTTATTCTTTTACAAGAATAGTATTGTGAGTGACTTTGAAGTTCTGGCTGGCTAAGCCATCATCAGACTGTCCAACGATGGCTTAGCTGGCCGAAACTTTGAAATCACAGTCAATTCTATTCTTGTTAGAATAACATGTGCGCGCACACACACACACACACACACACAAACATTTATAAATACATTCTGCAAGCTGATTTGGTTGTATGTACATTATTTGTCTATGGAGAGAAATTTTCTCCATAATGAATGTCTTGTTTACAAGTTCGAATGTATCACTGGCATATTTGAACTGGTAGTAACATTGCATTGATAACATGAAGTACCAGTCAAATACTGGGGATAATAAAATTGGCTGCCCATTTTCAAATCACCAGCCTTGTGCCGAAATTTGAAATATTTAAAATTACAATCTTTTTTTGCATATGTAAACACACACATGCAAAAGCAAAGAAAAAAAAAAAAAGAAAAAATTGAAGATTATTACTTAATTTTCTTCATTACCAATATTTACACTTTCATTTCTTGTTTGTTACATGCAATAACTATTTGAATCGATAACGATTTAGCATTTATAATTAGCTTTGCTTAAAAGTTATTCCCACCCACCTCTTGCCCTCAAACAAAAAGAACAAATATTAATGACAATAATAATAATAATAATAATAATAATAATAATAATAATCTGAAGAAGAAGAATCTTTAAACACTTCTTCTGACAAATTAACCAAATTCATGCAATTATAGGAGGATTATTGATGTTTTATTTCAAAATTTTAATTAACCCACTCTAAAGAATTTTTTTTTTTATCTTCAAACATTGTTATCTGAAAACCATTAGCAAATTCCTTATCAGTAAATAATATTTAATTGCTGTTTATTACCATCTGTTCCATCACAAAGCCATCTTGCAGTAGGACCTCCTCCAATCTTTTCTCCCAAAACCACCATCACCGACACCAATAACAACAATTTTATTCCCCACCCCCAGTAGTTTAAAGTAAAAACTTTAACCTTTAGTTTTTAAACTAGCCATTTCTGGCTGAAATATTCTACCTGCTTTTTGTTCAAACTGACCAAACCCAGCCTCATACACTGACCTTACGTTGTCAATCACATCATCAAAATCTTGGAGTTACAGGATACTGCTTGATTAGTTCAAAACAATGGGGATAAATAAGGATTATATTTGACAGAGGAATTAGAATGCTAAAGGGTTAAACTGCATTTGGTTTTAGAATCATGGTATGAGATTTTCCAGGGTATTGAAGAATGTGGAATCACTTCTGAGACACTATTATTTCCAGATCAACATGGCTCAGTGGTTAGAGTGTTAGGCTCACAATCACGAGGTAACGAGTTTCAATTCCAGATCAGGCCATGAGTTGTGTTCTTGAGCAAGACACTTTATTTCACGTTCCTCCTGTTCATTCTGCTATAGAAGTGACTTGTAGCATCACTGGTGTCAAGCTGTATCGGCCTTTGCCTTTCCCTTGGGTAACATCGGTGGTGTGGAGAGGGGAGGCTGCTATACACAGGCGAATACTGGTCTTCCATAAACAACCTTGCCTGAACTTGTACCTAGGAGGGTAACTTTCTAGGTGCAATCCCAGGGTCATTCATGACCAAAGGGAGTCTTTACCCTCTGACCCAGAATTATAGCATCCATTCTGGTATTTCTTCTGGATATTTGTCCAGCCAGAACTGGATTTTGTGGTATGTTAGTGCAGGGGTTTTCAAACTGTGGTCCGTGGACAGCAAATACTTTTTATGGGCAATTTGATTTTATATATGTTTTTTAATTGAAATCTTTTAATTGACAATAAACCTATTTGTTAAATACTGTTAAATAAATAAATGTAAAAATATATGTTATTTTAAGCAAATATTTATGTATAAATTTCATAAGCGTTTATAAGGGGGTCCCTAAGGTAAAGCCTGAAATATAAAGGGTCCGCAAGTCAAAAAGTTTGAAAACTCCTGTGTTAGTGTATAGGTTTATCACCTTAAATGTAGCCATGACTGTTTCTGCCTTGACCCTTCTCTGGTAGGTGATTTAACATATCTAAGTCATCTCTAATATAGCTTTTAATGTATTTCAGAAATGGTTTCAGGAGGATGTCCCTGAGGCAACTTATTTGATGTATTTCACAGGATAGTCCAGCAACAATGGGCTCTAGCTTTAGGTCTCCTGGCGCTGGTGTATGTATGTACACCTTTTGTGATATTTCGATGGCTCTCATTTATAGTTTGGTTTTTGTGAATTTTTGGTAGACCATAGAATAGGTTGGGTTTACATTTAAAGTTTGTTAAATAGTATATTTCTTCTTTTGTTAGGTCCTTTCCGTGGATTTCGATTAGTGAAAAGAAGTCTTACATTATTTTTTGTGAGGTGTAATCATTGACTTTTTCATAGTGTTCATCATTATTGAGTAGGGATAAAACTAGATTTTTGTAGCAAAATGTGTCCGTTACTGCTACTGTACTCCCTTTGGAAGAAAAAAATGTTATTTTGTACAATATTGTATAATATTTTTGCTATTATTATTCTGATATATTCTTTAGTCTTGTAAAACAAATCTTCTGTTTTTTCACCTTATTTTCTTTCTGTGTATATAT
>NC_069007.1:5523703-5525240 GCF_001194135.2 Octopus bimaculoides
ATTATATGTATTTATTTTCTCTAAGTTAACAATTAACTCGGACAAAATAAATTGGTTAAAAGACACCAGGGTAGCAAAGATCACAAAATGACAGTGGTGTAACTCCTGTTTATGAGGTAGAAACTCCTTGTTATTTTGGGTACTTGAGTAAATATACAATGTCTTACAGTTAAGCTGGTTCCTATGTATTTCCCTGAAGAGAAGATTACATCCTTATCAACATCACCTATTCCTTTGGAAGGTACAATTTGTAATCTTCGAAAACATATGTTGGAAATAAAAGAATTCATTTAACATATGCATTTTACTTCATTTACTAAATTTGTATATATATATATATAGCTTTTATTTTTCATCTTTTACTGATTTCAGCCCAGGGCTGAGGAGGTCATGCTGGTGTACCACCTGTAATTACTCAGTGTTGTTTCTGGTATTGTTTTTGGCGAAGTGGCGAGTTGTCTCCTGCCGCAATGTGGGTTCGTCTGGTATCTCAGATAGAAACCTGTCCAGATATTCCTTGAAAAATTTCACATCAACACCATGTAGATCCCTAAAGTTGCCTGGCAGGTTGTTGAACAATTGTGGGCCCTTGAAACCCAGACTATTACAGTATTGTGTCCTTATTTTAGATGGGGAAGATGGGATCTTTGGTACAATGCAGTGCTGTCCAGTTTGTGGATTAGTATAGCTATCAATTCCAAAATTGGGTGCTAAACCCTCTAAAATCTTCCAAACATATATCAAGCATATCTCTCTCGTCTTCTCTCCAGGGAATAGGGACTCAGCTTCTTTAGCCTGTCCCAACAGCTCATCTTTTGCATTGAGTCACACTCTCTGGGGACCATAGTTGTGTCCAGTGTAATGGGGATGTAAAGTTATTCATATAAATAGATTCAATAACCCTTTCGATTTCAAAGAATCTATGATTTTTTCCTTTCAAATCAAGGGGGTAACATTGGTGTAAATAAGTTTATTTTGAGGAAATTGGTTGAAATAACTTCCCTGCCTTCTGCTCTAACCCATGCCAGCAAGGACAGACGTTAAATAATGATGATGAGGATAGTAGATGTTACTACACGCACATACATACATATATATATATGCATGCACGAGTGTGAGTGTATATGTATTTGTAGATGTGCATATGTGTTTGTAGTAGTGTAAAATGTATGTGTGTGTGTGTGTGTGTATGTGTGTATGTGTGTGTGTGTATGTGTGTATGTGTGTGTATATGTGTGTGTGTGTGTGTGTGTGTGTGTGTGTGTATGTGTATATACGAATGCTTACATATATACACACAAACTCTAACCCTAAACCTGTATTCCATTTCCACTTTCTCTTATGTTATACACATACACACATACATATACTCACACGCTCACACACACACACATACACACACACACACACAGGCCATTGTGAAAATATGCTAAAGTTTCCTGTAACTGATCATCTGATTAACAACAGTGAAGTAAAGTCACAGCTTTTATCACAAGATTCTCTCTCTCTCTCTCTCTCTTTGTTGTTCCTTTTTTTT
>NC_069007.1:5528359-5529291 GCF_001194135.2 Octopus bimaculoides
TATATATATATATATATATATATATATATATATATATATATATATAGAGAGAGAGAGAGAGAGAGAGAGAGATAGATAGATAGATAGATAGATAGATAGATATTCATACATATATGTACACATATACATATATATCTGCATTTATATTTATATCTACATATACATATATACATAAACTTGTATACATTTGTGTGTATATATTTTGAGGGCACTATAATTAAGTATTTGTATATATTGTCTAATTAACTTGTTTGATTATCTGTTATTAATTAGCATTACTTAAATCTAATGAAGTTCAGGATGGAGCACTTTGACACAATACATAATAGGTGAATGATTAAAAAACTCACTGTGTTGCCATGGGATTTCAAGTTCAATTCCAATGTGCAACCCTGAGCAAACTAATGCCTTGTGGAGAAATTTGGTAGATGGAAAACATGGATAAGATATCTCAAGAACTGCTGGATGGATTTGGATAAAACTTTCAGGGATGTTTGGCCTCGTGACTGGCACGAGCCATTTAAATTTTGGGATCGATCCAGTGCCAGACAAGGATTCTGGATTATTTGTTATATTTTCTTTACTTAACATGATTACAATCTTACGTTAACTTTCAAGTCTTTCTCAATTATCTCCCTTTAGGCTGTAACTATTTTGTAAGGTGAATCTGTTAACTTTGGCTTGTATTAGATAAGGATATACTATTTATTACTGTTACTAAATTTTCTACCTTCACATTCCATGACTACCACTGGAATCGATCAGGTACCGGACAAGGAGTCTGAATTATTTTTCTGTTTTTTTTTTTTTACTTAATTTTTGAGAGCAGTTGGGGGATCATTTTTAGTATTCTCGTTTGTGAGAGCAGTTGAGTTTATTTCAGATATTCTCATTTTAAAAATCATCTCTGGCTAATCGTTGAGAGGACGTTG
>NC_069007.1:5529629-5536464 GCF_001194135.2 Octopus bimaculoides
ACACACGCACTCATACACACACACATACACACATATACATAGACATACACACATGAATATGGTTTTCACATAGTTTATTATTTCTTTACTGCCCACAAGGGGCTACACACAGAGGGGACAAACAAGGACAGATAAATGGATTAAGTCGATTATATCAACCCCAGTGCGTAACTGGTACTTATTTAATCGATCCCGAAAGGATGAAAGGCAAAGTCGACCTCTGCAGAATTTGAACTCAGAACATAGCGGCAGACGAAATACCGTTAAGCTTTTCACCCAGCGTGCTAACGTTTCTACCAGCTTGCCGTTTTCACATAGTTTCTGTCTACCAAATTCACTCACAAAGAATTGGTCAGTCTGGGGCAATTGTAGAAGACACAAGCCACTCACCCAAGGTACTGCACAGTGGGACTGAACCTAAAACCTTATGGTCCCAAAACAAGCTCCTGCCTGGCAGAAATCCCTTTTGTTATAATTTAGTCCCAAATCAGCTCTGTAACAAAGAACCCTTAATCAAAAAATTCTTCCGGTGATGATTATTCTTTGAGTTTTCTTATTTCCTCCAAGACCACATTATCCAAATGGTCCTTCCAAATATTTCACAGGAGGTTGTGATTCCAGGGACACAGATTTGGCTGCTATTTCTTTTTTCTTGCAGGTTGATCAACCGACCAAATGGGGTTTCCCTAGTGAGTTTGAAATCATTTGATTCAAGGAAATTAATCTGGTTCCGGATAAGGTTATAAATAGTTCACAGTGCTGACTGGAAGATGCGATCAATATTCGGAATTTGGATGAAGGCAATCAAAATGGAATTCATGACAACGGCAAATCCATAATCATGCAATCACCATCATTATCAGCATCATTATCGTCATCGTCATCACCATTGCTTTCTTTATCGTCGTCGTCATCATAGTTATTAAACCATCACCATCACAAGTATCATCATCGTCTCTATCATCTTCAACACAATTATCATCACCATCATCAATGTTACTATCATCATCATCATCATCATCATCATCATCATCATCCTCAAACCATCACCATCACAAGTATCATCATCATCATCATCCCCACAATCATCCTCATCACCATCCTCATCATCATCACCACAATCATCACTACCATCATCACTACCATCATCATCATCATCACTATCAACACCATCACCTCCACTTCACATTTGTTTCTTACGCTTGTATAGACTGGATCATCACCAGCATCTCTGTAATCATCGCTTCCCCATCCCCATCCCCATCACCATCCCCATCACCATCACAATCATTTACCATTTTACGCCTTGCTTCCTATGTTTATATGAACTGGATTATTCTATTCCAAGACATTGTCTTGACCTTTATTGCAATCTGTTATTACTGCTTTCCTGATATCCAACATTCTGAAACCAGGCCTCACCAGATGCTGCCGCCACCCCCGCCGCCACCACATCCATTTCTGCAAGTTCCTCTTCTTTGACTGGTCGACATATTCCACAACCTAAATCAACAGTTCATATGCCATTCTATCTATCTGTCTATCTGCCTGTCTGTCTGTTTATCTATCTATCTCTCTCGCTCTCTATCTACCAACCCATCTCTATCTATCTATGTATCTATGTCTGTCTGTCTGTCTATCTATCTATCTATCTATCTATCTATCCATCTCTATCTATCTAGGTATCTATCTATCTGTTTGTCTGTCTATCTATCTATCTATCTATCTACCTATCTATCTATCTGTCTGTCTGTCTGTCTGTCTACCTATTCATCTATTTATCTATCTATCTATCTAATTATTTACCCATCTATCTATCCACCAGTCTGTCTGTCTGTCTGTCTATCTGTCTATCTATCTATTTATCTATCTCTCTCTCTCTATCTATCTGTCTTTCTGTCAGTCCATCCATCTCTCTCTCTCTCTCTCTCTCTATCTATCTATCTATCTATCTTTGTTGCTCTGACTGCATCTCGGGCACTGGACTGACCTGCCCAAGATATGGTCAGAGCGACGAAACCATTCTGCACGCACTTGTGCAGTGTCCAACCAAAGCAATCTTACCCTTGGTGGAATTTGAGCTCAGAGCAAAGACATTTGGAAGAGATATTACAATACTACATGGTACAGGCATAGCTAAGCGTTTAAGAAATTTGCTTCCCAGCCACATGGTTTTGGGTTCAGTCCCACTGTGCATCACCTTAGGCATGTGTCTTCTAAAATAACCTTGTGCTGACCAAATCCTTACAGGTGGAATTGGTTAAGAGAAAGTGAAGAAGTCTTTAGAAAGCCATTACTTGAAGACAGAGTTAAGTTTAGTGACTGGAAGAGCATCCAGCTGTAAAACAATGCCACAGTTATGTATTGGTCTAATCCATGCTAGCATGGAAAGAGTGAACATTAAACGCATATGCACATACACACAGACAGACAGACACACACACACACGCACACACCACAGAGGCATAAATATAATTTTATGCTTGTCCACAAAGATGAGAAAGCTCGGTTTCAAAATGCCAGCTACAAAAGACTGCTGTTATTCAGTAAGGAATTTGCCTCATACAACATTAACAGAGAACAAAGGACCCAAATGAATATTGAATGAATCAGCATGTTTTTGTAGAGCAGTAGTTCCTCAACTTCGATCCATATAAGATTTTTTAGGGATCTACACAAGCAAAATAGTAAATTGGGACCCCTGTAGTATTTCATGGGTTCACGGAAATGTTTTCTTTTAGGTTTGTTGGCACTCCGTCGCTTACGACATCCAGGGTTCCAGTTGATCCAATCAATGGAACAGCCTGCTCGTGAAATTAACGTGCAAGTGGCTGAGCACTCCACAGACACGTGTACCCTTAACGTAGTTCTCGGGGAGATTCAGCGTGACACAGTGTGACAAGGCTGACCCTTTGAATTACAGGCACAACAGAAACAGGAAGTAAGAGTGATAGAAAATTGTGGTGAAAGAGTACAGCAGGGTTCACCACCATCCCCTGCCGGAACCTTGTAGAGCTTTAGGTGTTTTCGCTCAATGAACACTCACAACTGTCTGGGAATCGAAACCGCAATCCTATGATGCGAGTTCGCTGCCCTAACCACTGGGCCATTGCGCCTCCACTTTCTTTTTCTATTCTTTTAGGTATATTCATTGCAAGAAACAGTTAGGTGTCTGTTTTTGACGTGTTACATACTCAGCCTACACAAGTGAATGTGTGATAAACAAGGCAGAAGTTTTGAAAGAAGTATCTATAAAACTAGTTTTTAAACTTTGAATAGCTACGAGAGCCCACCAGAAAAAAAAAGTAAAAAAAAGTAAAATAAAAAAGGATCCAGAGACAAAAAAAAAAGTGATTGAGAACCACCGATGTAGAGACTGTTTTTATATTAATTGAAAGCTGACCAACATTATGAATGTGATTCTAGTTTTGCCAACAATGAAACATGTTCTCGAAGCAGAAACAGTTTTAACCATTAATGAAACAAAGTAATGTCACAAAAGTGATATAGAAATTTGGTTTGAAGCTGAATGCTTTGTAAGCTTTTGAAACAAGCAAGTTTTGTAGACAGAGATTAATAGAATATTCAGTTATAAACCTGAAAGTGTGTACATTGATCATTGAAGCAGAAGATGGAAAATGTCTGATTTTTTAGAAGCTGATTTCCCTTCGTGTTGTATCAGAATTCACAGGTGTAACCTTTTGTGCCAGTGAAAAACAGGTGCTCAGCTAATGCAAGTTAATCCATAAGCAGTTTGGAGCATTTCAAAACTCTCTGTAATGTTTTTGCCCAGCAAGGCAAGCTTTCAAATTGTCTTCATATCTTAACTGCATCCTGTAAACTAGCCAGTTGTGACTAGCGGTGGTTAGTAGGGTCTGTTCAAAGAGCTGTTACAGGTGTCGTCTCCTTCAATCTGGAACAACCAAAGTTGTTGAAATTTTGGTTTGAAATTGAATACATGGAAAGCTTTGAAAATAAGGAAGATTGTTAGATAGAGGGTAACAGAATATTCTGTTATAACCTGAAAGTCTGCATATCAAACTTTAAGGCTGAAGATTTTTTTAGAAGCTGGTTTCCTTTTGTGCCGTATCAGAATTTACAGGTGTGGCCTTTTGTGACAGCAAAAAAACTGATGCTCACCTCATACAAGTTAATCCATAAGCACACTGGAGCATTTCATAGTGTTTCTGCCCAGCTCAACACAAAACTTTATTGCATAACCAGCTTCCAAATTGACTTCATGTCTTCTCTGCATTCTGCAAACTATTCAGCTGTGACAGGCAGTGTTTGGTGAGGTCTGTTCAAAGAGTTGTTACAGCCATCCCCTTCAATCTGGAAATGTCTGATTTTCTAGAAGCTGGTTGCCCTTCATGCTGTATCAGAATTCATACATACAGGTGTGGTTGTGTGGTTAAGAACATAGATTTAAAGTTTCACAACAATGTGGTTCCAAGGTCGATCCTGCAATCGGACTGATGACATAAAACAGCAGATAAGAAACCAGCCTATACAGCACCTATTGAGATCTGTCTAAAACTGATCCCAGTTGTGAGTACTTGTTAAGGAGGTACCAATTACCAAGGACTGTTGGAGCAAAAACACAAGAAGGAAATTTTTTTTTTTTTTTTTTTTTTTTTTTTTTTTTTTTTTTTTGTAATTCTGGCCTGGAAGGGGAAGGACATATCCCATGAGGTTTTAATTCTTTCAGGACCTCTGAGACTGAAAAGAAGTAAGGAATTAATCCTCATAACAGAGAGCTTTATCTAATACTTACAAGAGATTGAAGTCTGCTAAAGTCACCCAAGAACCAGGTGTTTGTGTTAAATCAGGTGATGGATTAACTCTACCAAGAACATTGGATAAAGGTTAGAAGTTGGATCTTAACCAAATTGTGGGTTTTTAGCTCCTGTGTATTTGTTGTCATTCATGAATGAGTAGCACTGTTTGTTATATCTTCACATTTTAGTCATAAACTCCAAAGGAAAACACAAACAAAGCAGAGAATAGGAGAATACAAACACGAGTGTCATTGAATTGTGTAATGTTTCATTTAATAATGCTATAAATATATTTATCCAATGATGTTTCTAACCTTTTTGTGATCATGTTTCTATAGAAATATATTGCCTTTATTTCAATTAATTTAGAAAATAATGAAGAATGTAGGAAAAATTGTATGAAGCTGGTATTTGGAACAAAACATGAAATTTTGATGGAAGATTTTTAATTTAAATGATATTAAAACAGAACGTTTGTATTATCAAATGAGGGGCTGCTTTGGGAAGGTTGGTATCGAAAGGATTAAAATATAAAATATATAGTTGTTCAAAATGTTGTAGACAAGAAAAATATTGGTTTCAAATTTTAGCACAATTCGATCCTGATTACCAATTCCTTGACAGATATCATCATTATCATCATCAATTAACGTCTGCTTTCCATGCTAGCATGGGTTGGATGATTTGACTGAGGACTGGTGGACCAGGAGGTGACACCAGGCTCCAATCTGATTTGGCAGAGTTTCTACAGCTGGATGCCCTTCCTAATGCCAACTATTCTGAGAGTGTAGTGGATGCTTTTACGTGCCACCGGCACGAGGGCCAGTCAGGCAGTACTGGTGACAGCCACGCTCAAAATGGTGTATTTTATGTGCCACCTGCACAGGAGCCAGTCCATCGGCACTGGCAACGATCTTGCTCGAATGTCTTTTCACGTGCCACTGGCACAAGTGCCAGGAAGGCGACATTGGTAACGATCACGCTGGTGCTATCTACGTGCCATCGGCATGAAAGCCAGACATGAACAGCAAAATTGTCCCTCACCCTTCCTGTAGTCCCGACTTTGTTGTCTGTGGTATTTGGTTGTTCCCCAAACTGAAGGAGAACTTAAGGTGTAGTTGTCTTTAAGACATTCAGAAGATGAAGGTGGCTGTGACAAGGGTCCTGGACAGCTTGTAATGAAAGGTTTTCAGACAAAGACACTAAAATATGAACAATAATAAAGCTGAACTGTGTCATTATCAAGCTAGTGTCCAGGAGGACAGACAAACTGAAAAGCTAACTAATGACATTTTGCTAAATTCTTCTTATTTTCAAAATTTGCTGAAACAAAAACAAGTGACTCTCAACAGAAATATAAAACCAAAAGAGCTACCCCCTCTTATAGCAACCAGTCTGAGAACATCCTTGGTTCTATTAAAAAAAACTTCTTGTTCTAAAGCAATCTAAATTAAAAACCTTCAAATAAAATTTCACGTTAATTTATGTTCGAAACACCTGCTTAATAGTGACAATAACAACAAAGCTATTTTCCTAAATTGTTCATTATTTTCAAAATTGATTGAAATGAAGATGATGTATTTCAACAGAAATATGGCAACAAATGCTAGAGAAAAGGTTAAAATTGTAATATGAAGGATCACTGCAGCATATAGTTCAACTGCAAACTTTACACATCTTCGTTGTTGGCCGCTAGCAATCAAACTCATTTTAGTCAAGTGCTGAGAAAATAATTAGAAATCTTTAGGATACTACAGGAAATATTTACGAGAAACAGTAATTAAAGAAACAAAATATTTATGCCCGAAACTTGCATAGAGTATCCGTTATTTTAATTAGACACTCTCATAAACATTTTCTTCAGTAACAAACAGCTACATGCACAGCTGAGAGGGTGAGGAGCTGGCTTTGGAACCGTGTGGCTTTGGGTTCAGTACGACTGTATGGCACCTTGGGTAAGTGTCGTCTACAATAGATCCAAGTCAACTAATGCTTTGTGAATAGATATGGTGGATGGAAACTATGTAGAAGTCCACTACATACATATACATACGTAT
>NC_069007.1:5536917-5537250 GCF_001194135.2 Octopus bimaculoides
TATATATATATATATATATATATATATATATATATATATATATATATATGTATATGTATACATACATACATCTATACATACACACATATAGTGTATCCAACTCCACTACTTAGCAGCCAATACTGGTTTGTTTACGTCCCTATAGCCAACAGACACTGGCACAGCTGTGTGTTTAAGAAATCTGTTTCCCATCCACATGCTTTTAGGTTCAGTCCCACAGTGTGGCACCTTCTCCTCTAATTGTCATCTGCTACAATTCCAGGTCAACTGAATCCTTCAGTTGATTTTGTTGACAGATACTGAAATTTTTTGTATATATATATATATATATAT
>NC_069007.1:5538163-5540565 GCF_001194135.2 Octopus bimaculoides
GGATTATTGACCGGAAGCATGTGACCATGCCGGTGTAAAGGGAAGAGAGAGAGTGGTAGAGGGAGAAAGAGATATATATATATATATATATATATAAAATTAAAACATAAGGTAAAAAATCAGATATTAATTAACATCGATTTATTACCAGGAAGCCAGCACATTGAAAGAATCAGAGAGATTCAGAAAAAATATCTGAGATCTCAGGGGATTAAAGTATATGTTATATATAACTATGACCACTAAAGTGGACATTTAATGTGCTAGAAGAAGATCACATGTTGTGTCTACTAAGACCTAATGGTTCTTAAAAGAAATTCAGTGAAATACCAAACCGTATGCGGGCAAGACAGTGAAAATTACATAAATAACAATATTTTATTTTTATTTATGTAATTTTCACTAGACACAACATGTGATCTTCTTCTAGCACATTAAATGTCCACTTAGTGGTCATCGTTATATATAAATATATATATATATATATAAATATATATATATATATATAATATATATATAGGCATGGCTATGTGTACTGGGTGCTTTTAACAAGAAACCAGGCTGAGCACTTTTACATGGAACTAGGATAAGAGTTTTTTACTTGGCATGAGCACGAGACTCTTGTAGGCCAATCCTCTTCATGAAGGGGGAGTAGCATCAACACTTCTGCTGTGGAGGACAGGTCTTCTTGAGTACAGCTTGGTGCCAGATATCTTGGTCCTTTGTCCTCTCTTCTGTAAGGTTCGGTGCCTTGAGGCTGTCCTTCAGTGCTTCATCCCATGTCAATCTGGGTTTCCCTTTTAATGATAGAGCGATGGTTTGTTGCCAGCATAATGTGGCAGTCCCAGGAAAGGGAAGAATTCTACTCCTATTTAGCTCCAAGAAACACCGTTTCTAGTTGGCTACATGACACAAACATTCTGTGTCCTTAAGTCTTCAAACAGGGGACATAAGCACCTCCACCCAACAAAGCCAGCATCCAGAGACTAGTTTCAGGGTAGTTGCCCTTCATCAGTCTGGAGTACCTTGGCTTTGCTAGCTGTTGGTGCTAAATTGCTGTTCAAGACATAGAAAGTTAACATCCTAAACTTTTCTACCAATTCATCAGATAATATGGTGTAATTTGGAATCATTCTTTACTCTACACCAAATATGAAAACATAGCACTTCTCTAAAACATACATACATACTATTATAGATCAAGTCAGAATTTTAGATAACTTTTCAAAATTTAAAACCCAGAATTATTTTAAAATCTAACAAAAATATAAAATTAAACAAATTTCATTATTCAATTTAATAACTGAAATTGTATATTATATCATATTAAAAGAAAGAACATGAAGAAAGAAGAGAAAGAAGAAGGAGATGAAGAAGAAGACGGAAAGCAAGCCAGTTTTGGCTTTGTAGTAATTTCAATCACAGATAAATTGATTAACCTTCGTGAAATATTTATTAGAAATAGTGAATGCATAATTCTCTCTAAAAGCTTCTGTGCGCCATTATGGCGCCAAACAAATCAAATGAAATAGATTTGAAATTCACATACCTGAGAATAATAGATAACATTCAAATTTAGGAAGATTGTTTGAAAAGGGAACACACACACTTTTACAAGCACACACATATATATACACAAATACATACATATATATATACACATACATATATACATATACATATACACATACATGCACATTTATATATATATATATATATATATATAAACATATTTATACACACACACATACATACACACACACGCATACATATAATCATACACATACACATACATAGAAAACATATTCATATCATTTGCATAACTGCATTTCATTAAAATCGTGATAAACTATAACTAACCCTCGATGCACACTTTGCCAAGCAACTCCATCCTCCTCATCCTTTAATGTCCACTTTGCAATGCTTCTATGGGTCAGACAGAATTTGCTGAGGTAGATTTTCTATAACTGGGGGCCCTTCCTCTAGTCAGCTCTCACACATTTCGGAGCAAGGTAACATTTCCTCATGGTCAGGTGTGTTTTTATAGAAGGTTAGAGATGCGTGCCAGTGTTGAACGAGATTTTCTATAACTGGGTGCCCTTCCTGTAGCCAACTCTTACCAGTTTCCAGGCCAGGTCATATTTCTCCGTGGCCAGACATGTTTTTATTGAAGATTGGAAATGTGTGCCAGTGATAATCACTTACACCTATCATGTAATATCAATGTGAGTGAACACAGACCCAAAACGCACACACACACACACACACACACACACACACACACATACACACACATTCAGGTTGACTTTATCTGTTATCCTTTCAGGGTCAACAAATAAAATACCAGTCAAGTGCTTCAAGATCCACTGTTACAAAAGAAAAAGACTTATTTCATATTGTTT
>NC_069007.1:5540575-5542286 GCF_001194135.2 Octopus bimaculoides
TAAAATACCAGTCAAGTGCTTCAAGATCCACTGTTACAAAAGAAAAAGACTTATTTCATATTGTTTTGTACTCACGAAAGCTTATAAATTCCTTTGATGTGTGTGCATGTGTGTGTGTGTGTGTGTGTGTGTGTGTGTGTGTGTGTGTATGTGTGTGTGCATGTGTGTTTGTACATATGTGTGCGTGTGTGTGTGTTAGTGTGCGTAAGTGTGTCTGTTTATTTGATTGTCTCTCATCACTGGTTTACATCTGGTATGTCTTAGCAGTTCAGCAAAAGACACTGATAGAACAGTAGCAGACTTAAAAGAAAAAAAAAAAGAAAAACTTAAGTACTGAGGTCAATTTCGTTGACTAAAATCCTTCAAGGTGGTGCTCCAGCATGGCCACAGTCCAATAACTAATAGACTAAAGAAATGAAAAAAATATATGCACCAAACTAACTAAAAGAAAAAAAAAATACAATGAGTTTATTTCTTTCCTGAGAAGGGATTTTCTAAGGAAAAGAAAGTTGTTAACAGATAATGGTGATAAAGATGGTATTGATTACATAGAGAACCAATAAAAGACTATATTGATTTCATTGATTCTTCATAGGTCATAAACTTAGTGGCCTTGTGTTTATGTTACAAATCAATATTCTATAAATTATCAATACAATATTAAGTATATCTATGATAGGTTGTAAAAAGAAAAGGAAAAAAGTGGGTGTGCATATGTGGTTGTATGTTTACATCATCACCATTGTTTCATGTAACACTTTACTGGAGTTTATTGAGTCGGATTATCTACATCTCTTTCAATCAGAGGCAGCCACATATCTCCTCTGCATCTGAACTCTTGTTTCTGTCCCTTGATTCATTCTCTAAATTCCTCAACACAAAGCCACCTTCCACAAAACTATCTGACACAAAGCCACCTCCCACAATATACTCCCCGTCACTCGGTTGAGAGGTACTGCAAATTATTAGGTGACCTCACTGATGCTAGTGCCACGTAAAAAGCACCCACTGTTCTTCAGTACACTCTGTAAAGTTATTGGCATTAGAAAGTGCATCCAGTCATAGAAACTATGCCGAAGCTGACATTGAAGTTGGTATGGTCCTGCGGTTTGTCAGATGCTGTCAAACTCTGCAATCTATGTCAGCATGGAAAATGGATGCTGAATGTTGAGGATGATGATGATGATCATAATGATGATAACATACATACATCTCTCCTCTCTCTTTCTATTCTCTTCTCCTCCCTCCTCCTACTCTCTTCTTCGCTTCCTCTCTCTCTCTCTTTCAACTCTCCTCTCCTCTCTCTCTTTTGCCCCATCTGAGGTAACCCTGTATCTCCTTTAGTGCGAGACATCTATTTCTGTCTCTCTAGTCACACTCTAACTTCTCCTCACCAGGTGCAAAGCCACCCCACTTCTTAATACTACTCCTACCTCAGTTGAGGGGAGGGGTTTTGTCTTGCATGTTACTCAGTCACGTCCCTGCTGCTGGTGCCACAAAAAGCTCCCAGTGCATTCTTCAAAGTGGCTGGCATTAGGAAGGGCATGCAGCCCTTAAAGCCATGCCAAAAAAGACAGACGGAGCTTAGCACAGTCTTCTGACCTTTCAGCTCCAGTCAAAGCCTCCAACCCATGCCAGCATGGAAGGACGTTAGATGACGATGATGATGAGGATGATGATGATGATGATGATGATGATGATGAGGAGGAGG
>NC_069007.1:5542318-5545789 GCF_001194135.2 Octopus bimaculoides
AGGAGGAGGAGGAGGAGGAGGAAGAGGAGGACGATGATGATGATGATGGCATGCAAGAATGCACCTGTGCACACACTAGTGCTGAGAAGGTACTGAAACCCTGGAGTATTGCAAGTATATTTGCTGTGTGAAACTCATTATGTGATCAGCAAAGATACTCACAAGACTCAGAGTAACATTAGTTATTGTAGCACAACTAGGAATAATTTCCCTAGTTCTCTATTGACTGCCTTTGTTTGCCTCTTATTTACAAATGTAAACACACACATACACACACACACACAGAGCTTCCGTAGAGTTTATATAATCTTCTTACATGGCATTGGCCAAAGTAAAGATCATCACCTTCATTTTAATGTCCACTTCTCTGTGTTTGCATGGGTCAGACAGAGTATATTGAGGCAGATTTTCTACAGCTGGATACCTTTCCTGTCACCCAGCTTTTACCCGTTTACAAGCAAGATAATATTTTCCCATGGTCAGACATGTTTTAGCAGAATATTGGAATGAATGACACTGCTTGTATAACAGTGACATTCATTTACAATTATCATGTGATATCAAGACAGGGTCACACACACACACACACACACACACACACACACACACACACACACACGTCTACATATACCACTATGTTCAAGCTTCTTTCAGTTTCCATATCCAAAATCCACTGACAAAGTTTTGGTCGACCTGGGTTTGAAAACTAAAGACATTTGCTCAAGGTACCATGAAGTGGAACTGAACTAAAAATCATGTGGTTGAGAGGTTATAGCAGAAAATACTTGACCACGTGGTGGGATTGAACCAGAATATACAAGGCTGTGAAACAAAATCATTAACCACACAAACGCACACACACACGACCATGTTTGTTTAAGATCTTAGCCATCTGATATCTGTTCAATTACGTTTTCGTAGAAAAGCAAATATTCTTCAACAGACAAAACGTTTTCTCACTGAATATTTTACCAAATTTATTGAATTCTTCAACAATTAGCAAATCTATTTTATCAAACATTTATAATTATTTTTATCTCTTCTTTCTTATCTGTCTTCATCTTCACCGTTCATTGTTTCACTTTTTAATCTGTTATTGATTTGTTCTGTTCGGATCAAGTCTGTGTTATCTTTTCATTAAAGATCTTATTCATTGTATTGAATGATACATATATCACGAATGGTTAGGGGCATTCAGGTCATGATTATAAGGTCATGAGTTCAATTCCTAGTGGTGCCCTGTGTCCTTGAACAAGACACTTTATTTCCTGTTACTCATGTCCACTTAGCTGGCAAAAATGAGTTGTACCAGTATTTCAAAGATCCAGCCTTGTCACATTCTGTGTCACACTGAATCTTTCTGAGAACTATGTTAATGGTACTCATGTCTGTGGAGTGCTCAGCCACTTACATGTTAATTTCATGAGCAATGGTTCTGTTGATCGGATCAACTGGAACCATTGTTGTTGTAACTGACAGAGTACCAGTCTATCTATCTATCTATCTATCTATCTATAGAGGCAGCTGACGAAGGATTAATTCCAAGTGGCTATCTCTTTTCCTATGTGTTCGTTCCGTTGTCTGTAGTTAATTTTTCCAACGTCCTGTATCCTGATATGCATCTATACACACATGTAGATGTAAGAATGTACATATATGTGGGTATACATGCATACATATTCTTTGTATTATATATATATATATATATATATATATATATATATATATATATGTATGTATGTATGTATGTATATATATAAAAATCAAAATAAGCAACAAGGATATTCAAGGTTAATGCAGTACGATCGTTACATTAAATGTAAAATGCAGAGCAATTTTTTATCACCTTATTTTGGAATTGTTTGGATACTACCATACTTAATTCAGGTTTGGGGGAGGGGACTAGTTGATTACATCGACCCCAGTGCATAACTGGTACTTATTCTATCAACCCCAAAAGGATGAAAGGCAAAGTTGACCTCGGTGGAATTTAAATTCAGAATATGGTGAAAGGGAAAATACTGCTAAGCATTCCATCCAGCATGCTAACAATTCTGCCAGCTCACCGCCTTAATAATAATAATAATAATAATAATAATAATAATAATAATAATAATAATAATAATAATAATGGAGAAACTTTCAAAATACAAAGACCTGTAAATAGAGGTACTCGAATGTGGAATCTAAAAACAGAAACAATTCCTATCATAGTAGGTGCCTTAGGTATAATAAAAAAATATTCAGACAAATACATAACAAAAATACCAGGACTTACAAATATATATAACATACAGAAGATTGCACTACTGGGCACTGCACACATCCTATGCAAAACACTTTCAATACAATAACCATAAGAGCATCACAGCAAACCACAGCACATACCCAAGGCACACAGAGCTGCGCTCGGTAGTGAAGTGAAAGCACGTTATAAAATTAAAACTACTGAATAATAATAATAATAATAATAACAAGAACAATAGTTATAATAATAATAAATATGATATGAAATGATTTATCTGAAACGTCAGCAAGATTGCAAATTGACAAAATATTCTTTCAAAGATGTATGTGAACATCATTGGCAACACCATCTTTGTAGTAATAAATAAATGTGCCCTTTTAAAGCCTAGCCAGGCTCACGGGCCCGGTTTCCCGGTTTCTATGGCGTATGTGTTCCCCAGCTGGACGGGACGCCAGTCCATCGCAGCGTTACTCATTTTTTGCCAGCTGAGTGGACTGGAGCAACGTGAAATGAAGTGTTTTGCTCAAGAACAACACAATGCGTCACCCGGTCCAGGAATCGAAACCACAATCTTACGATCATGATGCCGACACCCTAACCACTAAGCCACACGCCTCCACCATCTTTGTAGTAAAACAGTTAACTTAGGAAAATACACTAATTTTCTTCTGCAAAACCCATTTATTACTAAACCAGTTGACTGCTAGAATTTATCATTTGAGCATTGTAATGAAAATTACCAAAAAATGCAAATGTTACTCAACATGAATGTTTATAGTGATTGGATTGGGATGGATGTTTGTGATGGTTGTTCTGTTTAGAACAATTAGATAGTTATAGGTGGAAACTATTGACCGAAAAGTCATTTCTGTAAATTATGGCATAAAAGACACACAAATATATTCGGGGAAAGCATTTTTTAGTGAGTTAATGCATATAGGATACACAATGGCCCAGTGGTTAGGGCAGCGGACTCGCGGTCATAGGATCGCTGTTTCGATTCCCAGACCGGGCGTTGTGAGTGTTTATTGAACGAAAACACCTAAAGCTCCACGAGGCTCTGGCAGGGGATGGTGGCGAACCCTGTTGTACTCTTCCACCACAACTTTCTCTCACTCTTACTTCCTGTTTCTGTTGTACCTGTATTTCAAAGGGGCAGCCTTGTCACACTGTGTCACGCTGAATATCCCCGAGAACTACGTTAAGGGTACACGTGTCTGTGG
>NC_069007.1:5546981-5554587 GCF_001194135.2 Octopus bimaculoides
TATATATATATATACATTTATGTTTCAGTCATTAGACTGCAGCCATGCTACGGCACCACCTTGAAGAATTTTTGGTTTAATTAATTGATCCCAGTACTTATTTTTGTTAAACTTGGTACTTCTATTGGTCACACTTGCCAAACTGGTAAGTTATGGGGACATAAACACACCAACACCAGTTGTCAAGCAGTTGTGTTGGGGACAAACACGGACAAAAAGATACATACACACACATATATATATACACTCACATCTATACACACACGAACACACACACACACACACACACACACACACACACACACTGTATTTGATGGCATGAAAGAGGTACTGGCACATTAGATGCTCTCCAATTTCAACAGCAAATATTCAAGAAAAATGTTTTCAGTGTTTTAAAACAAGAAATATGGTCCAACTTTGCATGAAATAGAAGACATAGACCTTGGGTGAATTTTTCCCTTTCTGAAATCTTTTTGGATAAGTAGTATTTCTTATATGCCATCAGATAAGGTATTGCATCATTTGGTTAGCTGGTAAAGCCCTAAAGTACGACTTATATATGTATATATAAATTTCCACAATTCTGCAAGCATTCCACTTAAAAATGATAGTAATTGCTAACATTTAGGACAATACTACATGACATTACATGAGATTATACAGGACTTAGGAGGTAATGGATTCACAAAAGAGGATACAATTTATTTAGTGGTTTCTGTAATTGTTATTTGCCATATATTGGCCTTCCCCTTATCTGTGAATCTTTTAATTTTAAATTCTCGTATAACTGCACAGCAAGTAAATGTTGAGCACTTAAAGAAATGTGGAAATTTTCCCAGATGAAACCGTTAGTAGCACAGTCAATCCACAAATGAATATTTATCCACAAAATGCAATGTCGGTGGTCAGTACTTTTTCTCACTCATTGCTCAATATATATATATATATATATATATATATATATATATATATATGGCCTCTGCCAAGGGTGTAGCCAGCCCATTTATGTGTACCTTCCTTCATTGGACACTAAACTCCGCTTGCGAAGACCTGTTGAGGCAAGTGATATTGAAATCGAACTAAATTCGACGACTGGCACCCATGCCAACGTCGTCTCCTTCATTGGATACGAAACTCGGCTTGCAAAGACCTGTTGGGGCAAGCGAAAGTGAAATCGTGATGGAACCTGTGCCCAGCGTTGCCTTCCTGGTACTTGTGTCGGTGGCAAGTGTAAAGACATTCGAGCGAGATCATTGCCAGTGATTCTGGACTGGCTCCTGTGCAGGTGGCATGTAGAAAACACCATTTTGAGCGTGGTTGTTGCCAGTACCACCTGACTGGCCTTCGTGCCAGTGGCACCTAAAAGCACCCATTACATTCTCGGAGTGGTTGGTGTTAGGAAGGGCATCCAGCTGTAGAAACTCTGCCAAATCAGATTGGAGCCTGGTGTAGCCATCTGGTTCACCAGTCCTCAGTAAAATCGTCCAACCCATGCTAGCATGGAAAGCAGACGTTAAACGATGATGATAATGATGATGGGACTTGTTCATTCAGTACAAAACACAAGAACTCTATTGGAAAGCTGACACAGTAATGACCCAAATAGGAAAAATCAATAACAGAGAGATAGAGTAAAAGCCTGAGATAACAATAAAGAATTAGAGAGACAAAATCCAAAGATAAAAATTATTATAAATGTGTGATAAAATAGATTCTGTAATTGTTGAAGAATTCAATAAATTTACAAAAATATTCAGTAAAAATATGTTCAGTCAGTTTGATAAAATTTGCTTTCCTTGGAAAACCTAATTGAACAGATAAAAAACATCCAGTAAAATCACTGTTTTTTTTTTTTTTGCTATTTCTAACCCATGCTAGCATGGAAAAATAGATGTAATACAGCCAAACAAATGTATGAAGTTGATTGAATATTTTGTTAAAAGTCTTCTGGATTTAAATTTCACTACTGTATAGGTGCAGGCATTGCTGTGCTGTAAGAACTACATAGTTTCAAGTTCAGTCCCAATGCTTGGCAACTTGGACCAGTCTCTACCATTTTAGTCTCAAGCTGATCAAAGCCTTGTGAGTGGTTTAGGTAAATGGAAACTGAAAGAAACCCATATATATATATATATATGCAGGTATATATGTATGTATCTCTGTATGTATGTACATATATACATACTCTGCCTATCTATCTGTGCATACCTGTCACTGCCATGTATGCCATAAGGTCTTCAAATCTAACGGAGGCCTCAAAAGACATTTGAAGATCCATTAAGATAGGAACTTAACTGCAGCTCTTGGTGGTCCAAAGCAGATTTGGGTGTCTTTTCAGAACATTGTCTGGTTTAAAAAGCTACATCAAACACCATGAGAGATTTAAGGTGTAAGCACAGAAGGTGATCAGACTCTGCACAAGGAATATACAACCACCATATATGTATATATACACACACACACACAAGATTTACATTTTGATGAGAGTTCCCCAACTGGATTTTACTAGATGAATATTTTTAATTAAAATTTCCCGATATAAATTTTAGATAGCGGTTTATGATGAGGAGGTGAAATTGGAAATGAGATCAGTATTTTAATTTTCTTTTATTCTAATTTTGATAAGCGGTCTCCTCCCTAATTGGACTTTCTTAAATGTAAATTTTTCTAATGAAGTTTTCCAGATATGATTTTAAGGATATAGAACACCATTAACTTGATAAAATTTGTAAAAAAAGGGTTTTTCTTAATCTACACTTTCAAATCTGCAAATTTGTAAGATTTCATGAAAACATTTCACAAAGTCTTGCTGATCCGCAAAGCTGCAGGGTTATACATATTTTGAAGAATTGGAATTCACTGTAGTTATACATGTATGTATATATGTTTAACGTAACTTCTGGACTTATTTAATTGGAACTATCCAAACGATAGTAATCAATTTACATGAGTAGAAGCTTTTTATTTAACAATTTTTATCCTGAAAATCACCTGATATTTTTGTTTTAAAGTGAAATATGTATGAATGTGTATATGAAATGAATGTGTGTGTGAGAGAGAGAGAAAGAGAATGGGCCACTTACACATACATGCGAACACACGCATTCACTCACTCACTCTCTCTCTCTCTCTCTCTCTCACACACACACACACACATGCACACATACATACAAAAAAGGTTTACGCATATGTATTGATGTATATATACATGACAACACACCGCTTCCCTCAGTCTCTCTCTCTTTTTCTCTCTCTCTCTTCCTCTCTCTCTTTCACACACACGTCCATTTCATATACACGTACATACATCCTTCATTTTCTTATCTCTTTCCCTTTAAAACAAAAGTAAATAAATAAAATTCTTTTACGGAAATGAACGAACTCCAGATGATAAAATCCCATTCAGTTAAAATTATTTCTAAATGATTAAAATATTGTGAATGTCAAAAATTTGTTTGGTTTTTTGTTTCTTAGAGTGTGTGAAGACTATGTGTGTATATGTCACAGATAGTAGACGTGTGTTTGTATTAATTGACACACTATGATATTCATTATATGTGTGTGAAGACTATGTGTGTATGTGTAAAGGCTGACCCTTTGAATTACAGGCACAACAGAAACAGGAAGTAAGAGTGAGAGAAAGTTGTGGTGGAAGAGTACAGCAGGGTTCGCCACCATCCCCTGCCGGAGCCTCGTGGAACTTTTGGTGTTTTTGCTCAATAAACACTCACAACACCTGGTCTGGGAATCGAAACCGCGATCCTATGACCACGAGTCCGCTGCCTTAACCACCGGGCCATTGCATCTCCACCTTTGAGGGTGTAGATTATGATTATCATGAGATCAGTTGCTCCAAATGCTAGGGATAACTATCACCAACGATCTCTCCTCCTGAAATTCCATCCTTGATATGGCTTAGACCAGAGGTTTTCAAACTGTGGTCCGCGGACCACAGGGGGTCCGCAAGGACAAGGCAGGGGTGCCGTGGGCAACAAATACTTTTTATGGGCAATTTGATTTTATACATGTCTTTTAATCGAAATCTTTTAATTGACAATAAACCTATTTGTTAAATACTGTTAAATAAATAAATGTAAAAATATATGTTATTTTAAGCAAATATTTGTGTATAAATTTCATAAGCGTTTATAAGCGTTTATAAGGTAAAGCCTGAAATATAAAGGGGTCCACAAGTCAAAAAGTTTGAAAACCCCTGGCTTAGACTACATCTCAAACACTAATCCTTCTTTTTAGAACCAAGAAATATTTTAACCCCCCAAAAATGCTGATATTCTCCAAGACTCATGCAAGGCCCACAACGGAGTAGTGCTCCTTCGTTTAAGATGATAATGCTGCTATAGACATAGACATATTGGATGCCTATAGAGAAGGGCCATTTGACTAATTGGTATTTAATCAGGAATGGACAAACTCCAGCCTCTGGACCACAGGTGTGTTGTTTCCTCTTTCTGACCTTCACTTTTAGGGTCTCAATTCTGTTATGGTGGGTGGGTCTTATTGAGTACAGCAGTGGGTGGGTAGGTCTTCTTTTTCCATTCATGGGACAACTTTTCCAAAACTCTCCCTTTTTTAAAAATTTCAATTGGACATGATTACAACACCTTGCCTTTTCTATTCATATAAGGTGTAGAACTTCAAAGGGACTGTAATTCCCAAAACCTTACCAACTTCAACAGACAGTTAGTTCAGAACCCAGTCTTAATACTTTGGCATGGGTGCATCTGTACCATTGGTGTTAATATTTCACATGATTTGTGTTAATATTTCACATGATTTGTGTTAATATTTCACATGATTCGATGTTTTATTCCTTTCAATTCCATTCTTAATTTATTTACCATTCCCATTGACCAATTAGCTGATACTTGTTTGCACTTGCAAAATTTGTTGTTAACAGTCAATTTCTTTGACTTTTCAACATGAAACAAACTTTTATGTATAAATTTTACATAGAGAAATTGGAAATATTCCAAGACAGCCAAACATTGGATGTGTATATGATTTATTTGAACCGTGTTTTGATCATTAAAAGATACATCTGCTATGATTCAAGCATTACCTCTCACTCTCTCTCTCCATCAATCATACCATCTTTCACTCTTTCTCTCTCTCTCTGTCTTTCTCCACCTCACACATCATCTCTCTCTCTCTCTTTCTCCATCACATACACATCATCTCTCTGTCTTTTTCTCCATCACACACATCGTCTCTCTCTCTCTCTTTCCCTCTTTCTCTTTCTCTCTCTCTCTTTCTCCATCACGCACATCCACCTCTCTTTCTCTCTCCACCACCACAAAAAAACACACACACACTTACTTCATTTAGTAGGTTTCATTCAAACAGATTTCATTTAACCTCACAACAGAGATAACTTACTTTTCACAAATGAATCAGTCACAAAAACTTTGAAACATAATTTAAAAAAAATAAAACAAACAACTGATAAATAAATAAATAAATTAATTAATAAACTTCTTTTCAACCTAAGATTTGCTAATGTAAAACGTATTTTTTGGCATCTTTTTCTAAATAGTTATTTCATCTAACTTCGTTATTTCCAGAGATTGCACAAAGTGCTAAATAATAAATTCTTCTTTTGTTTTTGCTTCAATGTCTCAGTTTTGTGATTACTGTGTCAAATGTGATGCTTATATATTCACATAGGTGTGAATTAATCGTACATTATCTCGTAGCTTCAAGATTTCAATGATATGATTGTTTATTTTTAAAATGACATTGTAAGGTAGGTGTGAGAGGCTGGATCTGACTAGTTTCATCATTAAACAGGTAGAATATTTGCGCCCTGTTATGGCTGGCTTAACTTTCTAGCATTCAGATCACCAAATATAATGCTTATTCATTCACATTGTTCTGAATTAAACATGCATTATTTTGTAGCTTTAAGATTTCAATGACATCATTGTCTATTCTTTCAATATCATCGTCTATTCTTATCTGACTTGGGGCTATAGTGCATGAAACTTGCCCCCTATTTGCAGCACTGTGGGATTGAACATTAAACCACATGTTTGCAGAGTGAGCCTCTTTACTACGCAGCCATTCACGTGTGTGTGTGTATAAATTATCATCATCGTTTAATGTCCGTTTTCTATGCTAGCATGGGTTGGACGATTTGACTGGGGACTGGTGAACCAGATGGCTGCACCAGGCCCTAATCTGATCTGGCAGAGTTTCTACAGCTGGGTGCCCTTCCTAACGCCAACCCCTCCGAGAGTGTAGTGGGTGCTTTTTACATGCCACCAGCATGAGGGCCAGTCAGGCAGTAATGGCAACAGCCACGCACAAATGGTTATTTTTACGTGCCAACTGCACAGGAATCAGTCCAATGTTTTGTTCACATGCCACCTTCCCCCAAAATTTCAAGGCCTTGTGCCTTCAATAGAAAGGATTATTATCATTAGTGTTATTATTTCAGGAAAATATAGTCAAGACTACAAGAAATGAATATCCAAATATTTTAAGGGAGGGAAAATTGAAAGGTTTCTTTTTCTCAACTGTGTAAATCACTTCTCAACTGTGTAAATCAACCTTAGGACACTAACACAATAAACGAGGTAAAAACAAGCTTTAAACACATTAATCTTTTCAACTCTGTCCCATTGGAATATCGTTTGGGTTTGAGCACTCATTAACATTGTAATTAACCTATCAATCAATGCAAGTGTTAATTGACAGTGGAAGCCCTGGCAATTTTATCAAAGCTAATAGTTTTCCATTGCAGGATGTTTGGCTCATTAAACTAATCAGAGGCAATTTTGTAATAGTGTCTATGCATTTACCAAAGTCAATTATAATTGTTTTAATTAATTATATTCTCTGTCTTCCAAACACATTCTCATGACAGGACTTTGGCCAATCTGGAAAATTATTATTATTTTATTATTGAGCTGGCAGAATTGGTAGCACACTGAGAAAAATGCTTTGTGGCATTTCATCCGTCTTCGTGTTCTGTGTTCAAACTCTGCGGAGATTGCTTTTTGCCTTTCCTCCATTTGGGGTCGATAAAATAAGTACCAAGGGGTACTTATTTTATCAACGCAATCGACTTATCCCCTCCCCAAAATTTCTGGCCTTGAGTCAAAATTTACATATATATATAAACATACATACACACATACATGTATATATATATATATATATAGCTCGAAACGTTAAAGACTTTCCGTATTCCCGAGCGTCATACTAATACATCCTTTTGTTGTTTACACCACCTGTCCTTGTCTGTTGTTTTTTTCATACATTCTCCCATATATATATATATATATATATATATATATATATATATATATATATATATATATATACATGCATACATACATGCATACATAATATATATATATACACACACACACACACATATATGTATATATATATACATGCATAATACATATATATATTTTACTTACATACGTTGTACTTACATATGTTGTATATATATATATACATGCATAATACATATATATATTTTACTTACATACGTATATACATATATATATATATATATATGTATGTATGTATGTATGTATGTATATATATATATATATATATATATATATATATATAT
>NC_069007.1:5554956-5556329 GCF_001194135.2 Octopus bimaculoides
ATATATATATATATTTATAAAAAAGAAGTTTGAAAACACCAATATCTAAAAAATGAATTTTAATTTAAAATTTTGTCAGAGATATTTTTAACATGTTTTGGTTCTTGAAAAAAACGAACCTTATCAAAAATACATATTTAAAAAAATGAAATTAAATGAAAAGTTCATAATTGTTCCTTACTGGTGTCAACATAGTCCAAGTGGGAGCATTTTTTGTTGGTAGTAGTAGTAGTAGTGACCTTGTTGGTAATGGTAAATGGCAGTGACCTCTGTCCGTGTCAGTAGCAGTAGTTAATTGGTTGTAGTGGTAGGGGTGGAAGCAACACAAGCAGCAGCCTAATTTATGTATATATTAATATATGCATGTCTTGCTTTTGCAAGTTGGTTCCCTGATGATGAATTTATGTGCATTTTCCAGCACCTCTCACTTCTTTGGAGTAGAGTCCACATAAATTTTGAAACATATGTAGGAATTAAAGAAACTTATTGATTATATGTGTTTTGCTCCATTTATTATTATTATTCATATCTACTCAAAATACATCACTTTAACATAGAATTTCTACCCATTAACCGGGTATGATATCTCAGTTTTGTATGGTTTTTGCTACTCTGGTAACTATTAACATATTTACATTATCTAAGTTTTTTCAACCAAGATAATATTAATATATACATAAATTAATATATATATTTATATATATATATATATATATATATACACGTGTATGTATGTGTGTGTGTATATATATATATATATATATAAATATATTTCGTTAGTGGATCATACATCTGAAAAAGAAGCACACTCTAAATATATATATATACATATATATATATTTACACACACATGAACACACACACACACACACACATATACAGATATAGTGTCGTTATATTTATTATCCTGGCAATTATTATTTATAACTTGTAATTGGTTTCAGAATTTATAACATATTGGAAATTATTGTAGCATTTGCCATGCTTACATTCACTAAATGATTCAGTTTTCCCCATCACTGAATGCATTATGGCCAGGGATATTGGGAAACGACTGAAGGAATATCCTTGTGAATACATAGAGCCAAAATAGGGGGCCTGTGAAGGATTTTAGAGTAATATTACTTGACAGGGTGTGTAACTCAGAGATTAGAGATTCTCTCCCAATTAAGCTGTTGCATTTTCGCATTGAGAGATTACAGCTCCAGTACAATGGATATGAGATCAGAGTATCACAGAGAAGGCACATGGCTTAGTGTTTAGGTGCAGGAGTGGCTGTGTGGTAAGTAGTTTGCTTACCAACCACATGGTTCCGGGTTCATTCCCACTGCGTGGCATCTTGGGCAAGTGTCTTCTACTATAGCCTCGGGCCG
>NC_069007.1:5556502-5557833 GCF_001194135.2 Octopus bimaculoides
TGAGTGGATTTAGTAGACGGAAACTGAAAGAAGCCTGTCGTATATATGTATGTGTATATGTATGTGTGTGTTTGTGTGTCTGTGTTTGTCCCCCTAGCATTGCTTGACAAACGATGCTGGTGTGTTTATGTCCCCGTCACTTAGCGGTTCGGCAAAAGAGACCGATAGAATAAGTACTAGGCTTACAAAGAATAAGTTCTGGGGTCGATTCGATTTGCTTGACTAAAGGTGGTGCTCCAGCATGGCCGCAGTCAAATGACTGAAACAAGTAAAAGTGTAAGAGAGTAAACGAGAGTATTCATAAATTTACGAGTTCAATACTTGGTAGCATGTTGTGCCCTTCAGCAAGTCACTTCATTTCTCATAGCCGCAGTCCACTCAGCTGGCAAAAGATGAGTTGTAAATTGAAAGGTCCGGCCTTGTCATGTTTGGTGTGTCAAGCTGAATCTCTTTCAGAACTATGTTAAGGGTAGGTGTGGAGAGGTTAATTGACAATCATCAGACACAACCAGGTCCAACAATTAATTGTTCAGCAACACGAAATCACTATATTTATAGTATATTTATAGACAGATAAAGGAAAACAGAGAGACAGACAGACAGATATAGATGTATTCAACACATAAATGCCACTGATGCAAGCAAAATACATATGGCAAATCAATATGTGTGTGCACATACATGTATGTATAAGCAACCAAAATGAAATTCATTATATGAAACATGTCTTCCTACAACAATTTGTGCTAATACTATGACATTTATTCCTAATTGCTTCATACAAATTCTAATATATATCAAATTAGTTTCAATATTTAACTTGGCCTATATATAGCGTCAATAAAATTATTATTCCGGCAATTATTATTTGTAAATCTTTATATTTGGTTTTTGTATTTTTTAACAAATTTGAAATTGCTTTATCATTTGTCATGTATACATTCGCTGTATGCTTCAATTTTCACCATGGCTTATTAACATTATTAAGTAATTTACTCTTTGTTGTTGGCACTCCGTCGCTTACGACGTCGAGGGTTCCAGTTGATCCGATCAACGGAACAGCCTGCTCGTGAAATTAACGTGCAAGTGGCTGAACACTCCACAGACACGTGTACGCTTAATGTAGTTCTCGGGGATATTCAGCGTGATACAGTGTGACAAGGCTGACCTTTTGAATTACAGGCACAACAGAAACAGGAAGTAAGAGTAAGAGAAAGTTGTGGTGGAAGAGTGCAGCAGGGTTTGCCACCATCCCCTGCCGGAGCCTCGTGGAGCTTTAGGTGTTTTCGCTCAATAGACACTCACAACGCCCGGTCTGGGAATCGAAACCG
>NC_069007.1:5557843-5559175 GCF_001194135.2 Octopus bimaculoides
CAACGGAACAGCCTGCTCGTGAAATTAACGTGCAAGTGGCTGAACACTCCACAGACACGTGTACGCTTAATGTAGTTCTCGGGGATATTCAGCGTGATACAGTGTGACAAGGCTGACCTTTTGAATTACAGGCACAACAGAAACAGGAAGTAAGAGTAAGAGAAAGTTGTGGTGGAAGAGTGCAGCAGGGTTTGCCACCATCCCCTGCCGGAGCCTCGTGGAGCTTTAGGTGTTTTCGCTCAATAGACACTCACAACGCCCGGTCTGGGAATCGAAACCGCGATCCTATGACCGCGAGTCCACTGCCCTAACCACTGGGCCATTGCACCTCCACAATTTACTCTTACACTGTAATCAATATAGCATTTTACATAATCTCTGTCTGTTATTCAATTCTATATCTTTTTCTCAAGGCTAAGGGCTCATATGGTCAGTTGTCCAGATTCCATGGAATATAGCTGATCGAGATTACATGACCCCTGATGCCAATCAATTGCAAGGGTCAAAGCCAGCACTTTCAAGGGGTGGGGGCAAGTCGATCACATCGATCCCTGTATTTGATTGGCACTTTATTTCATTGACCCCAATACTTGATAGTTACTTATTTTATTGGTCTCTTCCGCCGAACTGCCAATTTACAGGGACGTAAACACACCAGAACTGGTTATCAAATGGTGGTGGGGTGCAAACACATACAGAAAGACCCCCCACCACCACATATATATATGCACACACATATGATGGGCTTCTTTTAGTTTCCATCTACTAAATCCACTCACAAGGCTTTGGTTGGCTTGAGACCATAGTAAAAGACTCTTGCCCAAGGTGTCACACAGTAGGACTGAACCTGGAACAGTGTGGTTGAGAAGGCAACATTTCACCACATGGTTCATTTGTTTAAACTGATCTGTTGTGAAACAACCTGTGAGACTTATCTCTATTATTTATAGCATGGTATTCATGATTATTGTGAAATGTTTCTTTCACAGAACAAACTAATTACATTCCTGCAGCTTATTCAATTAATGATATACAACAATGGAGAAAATTCAATTCTAATGTGAGAGGTTTAAAGTAAACCGGACAATTAAATTTGTGAAATAAATACAAATGCAATGCAGTGGTTGTCACAGGCAATCTTCAAGTTAACAGCGAACAAGACAATGGTTTGACTATTTTCATTATTTTAAATTTTTCTAGACCACATCACTGAATAATATGTCTACTGTATGGTTATTGTAAACTGAGCGGAAAGCTATAGCTGTTAAACTACAGTCATATGTTGCTTTTATAGTTTGTAGTATATATATATATATATATGTATATATATAT
>NC_069007.1:5559501-5560842 GCF_001194135.2 Octopus bimaculoides
CTTTGAATACATCCTTGATTCTGACCATAAGCTTGGCCTAACATTTAGAGGCAAGCTGTTAGTGTAATCTATATATATATAAAATTGAGAATGTGTGTCTGTGTGTGTGTTTGTGTGAATCCCTAAAACTCCAGAACTACACAACCAATTTCATTCAAATTTTACACATACCTTACTTAGGGTCCCGGTTGTGTTTTAGTCAAAAAAAAATTTAACTTCTTGCATACTTCCAGCCCACAGCAACATCATATCTCCTCCACTATTTAAGTATTACGTGTCAAAAGTTAAACAAAAACACTCATGTCATTTGAACCGGAATCTCAAAAACATTGTCCCCTTACATCTCATTCTCATTTAAGTACCACAACAGGCAAATAAAAATTTTACTTGTCTATAATAAAAACTGAGAGTAATTAGGAGACCAGAAATTGGTGCTGGTGAAGTAATAGAAATTCTCTGACAACCACTTCTGACCCTTTCTGAATCTTGCTACCACACATAGGGCCTTACAGCAAAAACCCTCTCCATGAAGAGTTTGTCCACAATCTCCAGTAGTTCTATACAGCCATCTGAATTGAGCCTAAGGCCCTGTTGAAAGGCATAATGCAGCATGATATCATACTCACTGGAGACACACTCAAAATTGGGGGGGGGGGAACTTGGTTTCCATGATGTCGCTGTCACATTGAGCATTAAACAACAATCTTGATGTCAGCATTTTGATACCCGGTGTGACTCATTATGGTACAGATAGCTCTTTTCCAAAAAGTTAGCTGAGATGGGGGACTGGAAGATGGCTTCTATCTTCCATGGCAACTCATTTTTTGTCTATAACAATTTTAATCTTCGCAATACTGTTGATAGTTCACCAATACATCAAGTTGTTTCCAAGAAAAGGAGGCTTAAAAAAAGTTATCAAATTTAGCCCTATCACCCAGTAATTTAATGCAAGCAGGAGTTATATGAGAGTTACTTCAAGTGCCATGTTCAGTTAGTAATCAGACAGGTATGGATTGTGTACTATGCATGATACAGGATTAAATGGAAGAACCTGGAACAACCTGGATCATACCTCAATGTTGACAAATAGTTCATAACTCCAACTAAAGAGATTTGTCTTCCCTTACACACATTTCCTGTTTTGACACCACACTTCCTGCTTAACACAAACTTTTAACCACTTTTCTCTTTTTTTAAACAAAACACAACTCTCAATTTTCATGCATCCTTACTTTTCCAACTATTATCTACATGGATTACCATTGAACTTTAAAAGCTCAAAGACAATATAATGTATTGGTATATTTATTTTTATATATATTATTTTTTTTATATATTATT
>NC_069007.1:5561280-5564723 GCF_001194135.2 Octopus bimaculoides
AAGAAATGGAGTCACAGATGTAACATTATGATAGATGGAATGATGTAGAAATTTCAATCAAAGAGGAAAGTAATCATTGCTTTTGATTCCTCATCTACTTATGGTCAAGAGCTTGTTTCAGACATGTGAACCAAAATACAAAAGCTACAGAGTAATATCAAAGCATTCTGGCCCCTTTGTTTCTTTTTATGCCTATTGGATGAACGTTGCCATTTTTGGTCCCTGGGCAAGTCGATGCACTGGACCCTTGCCTTAAGAGAGAGAGAGAGAGAGAGAGAGAGAGACTGCATGTGTGTGTGTGTGTGTGTTTGTGTGTGTGTGTGAATGTTTGTCCTACCATCACCACCACAAGATAACCAGTGTCACTTTTATTTATTTATGCATGACCTCGTAACTTAGTAGTTCAGCAATAGTGACTGATAGAATAAGTACCAGATTTTTTAAAAAAATGACAAAAACCAAAACACAAGAACTAGGGTTAATTTTTTTTGCAACCAAAAGGCAGTGCTCCAGCATGGCTGTATTCCAATGTCTAAAACAAGTAAAAGATAGAAGATAACAGACTAAAAGATAGTTATAATCTGAGAATCATTTGTCTGCTATTTCTAGCAAGTTGAACGACCATTCATGGGCCTTCTTGTTTGATACTTCTTGTTCTTTTAGCTGAGATCAACAAGTATAAAAATTCGGTTTTGTTATCTGTTGAATATCCCGGTGGTTCCTGATAAATTAATACCAAACTTGTGTTTGTATCGGTATTACATGTCTCGTGAAGTAATCTGTTTTAAATTCACATCACTCAACATCATAGTTCCTGCAGACAGAAATATCACACTTACCAATCCTGTAATTGAAGAGGAAGCAATCTCTGAACTGTTAATAGAAGCCAGATTGATTATTGCTCGTAGGGTCATTCTTTGTTAATTCACTTTTGCAATGTCAACAAAGAGATTTCCTGTCAATTCTCACGACATTTATTTTCAGATATGAAATTCACCACATCTTTCTACCGTCTTGCAGGGTTTCCGGCATCAAAAGTGAAAAAATTTAAAGGAAAAAAAAGGAAAGAGGATAAAGATAGGAAATGTCCCTTAAAAATAACATTCCTAGAAATAAAGATTCTGAGCTCCTCGTAATTGATTTATTTTTTTAAGAGCTGGCTATGTAGCAAGATGTTTGCTTTCCAACCACAGGATTCTGGATTCAGTCCCACTGCATGACACCTCAGGCAAGTGTCTTCTACTATTATAGGCCCGGGCCGACCAAAATCTTACGATTGATAGATGGAAACTGAAAGAAGCCTGCCATATATACATACATACATGCATGCATCCACACACACACTCACACACATATATAAAGTGTAACTTCCCAAAATGGTTATGACTTTTGGAACTTGACTGAGGAAAGAAACCCACAAATGACCCGTCTTTTATTGCCTGTCCTAATTGTTTCTCTTGTCCGCTAGTGTCACATAACCAGTCCATTTTAGAGTACCCTTCAATCGTCAGGCAATATGCTGTGCTTGAGAAGACCTGTTAAGTGAAGTAAAATCATAGCCGTGGCCGATGCCAGTGCTGCCTGACTGACTACTGTGCCAGTGACACATAAAAAGGCACTATTTGAGTGTGGTCGATGCCAGTATCCCCTGACTGGTTCCTGTGCCAGTGGCATGTAAAAAGCACCTACTACACTCTCGGAATGGTTAGTGTTAGGAAGGGCATCCAGCTGTAGAAACACTGTCAGATCAGATGGGATCCTGGTGCAGCCTCCTGGCTTTCCAGACCTCAGTCAAACCATCCAACCCATGCCAGCATGGAAAACGGATGTTAAGCAATGATGATGATGATGATGATGTATGTGTGTGTTTGTAGGTGGATGAATGCACACACACACACACACACACGTCTATATAGGAAAGACTTCTAGAATTGCCATTTGCACTTACCGATGAAAAAAAAGATAATCAATAACTAACATTGTTCCTCCATCCTCCTCCCTCCCTCCATCCTTTCCTTCCTTCCTTCCTTCCTTCCTTCCTTTATGGCATATCTAACTCTACCACTTAACATTCTCATCTTGCTACACACACTCACACACGCATGAAGGCTTTCGTCCATACCGCAGTCTAATTAGCATATGGATGGCGTGCACGTCAAAGTTAATCTGTCGCCAACTCTTGCTTCATGCCAACAAGTGCATGTTAAGCATACTTGGTAAATTGATGGCAAGTACATTGACAAATTAATGTTAAGCTATGCTTAGACGTAGAACCTTCAAATACAATAATAATAATAATAATAACAATAATAATAATAATAATAATAATAATGAAGTGCATTGGGACATTAGCTAAGTGTGTGATCTCAAAGCAACAGAAAAGTGGTATGAACACAAACCAAAGTCTGTGATAGAAAATGAGAAAGACAGAATCTCGTCGGACTTTGTCATAAAGACTGACCACAGTATTGATGCCAGGAAACCAGACATGATTACAGAGGACAGGATAGACAGGTGGTGCGAGATGATAGATTTTGGCAATTCTCTTGGATGACAGAGTTGATTCCACAGAAATTGAAAAAAAACAAAAAAACTGAGAAATATCAGAATCCATCAAGAGAGCTTGAGGAAATTGTGGAAGATGAACACAACAATTATTCCTGAAGTAATAGGTGCACTTGACTCAAAATCCAAAATGCTACATAAAAGACTGAAAGACAATGGAATTGAATCTGTCAACCTGCAGGAAAGTACAATCCTGTATTCTGTAAGAATGCTAAGAATGATTTTTGAGATTTGAAGCGACTTGTTGTCACCAGACCGGAAGATAAAATACCTGCTAACTAAACTAGTATGCACTTGCAAAATAATAATAATAATAATAATAATGATAATAATAATAATAATAAATGCTCTGATGCAGTACCAGGCAGTGGCTCTCATGACTTCTGATCTTAATTGATTGGAAGTGTTATCATGTACATTGTCTTGTCTTGTTATAAAAGATGGACTACAGCAAATTTTCTGCTTAATACCACAGATTTGCTTGTCAGTTGCTTGACCTTAACCAGTTGAGCATGTCCCTTGGTGGCTGACGATATGTGCATCTCTGATCATGAGCAGAAGTAGTGGGGGAGGGACATCATAGCCATGTGTTGAGAGGAATTATTTGGGGAAAGACACACAAATAGGAAAGAAGAAAGCAAAGGACCACTGATGAGGTCACAGAAGTGTGACGAAAGAACTCTGGCCGAAATACGATTAATGAATGATAAAGCTGAAGCAAATTAACACCAAATATATAGTGCGTATGTTTTTATTGGCTAAACTGGCAACATGACCATCCCCAAATACAACAATATCTGTTTCAACACACGATTTCACATCAAGAATCTTGCAAAACGAATATATAAACGTATATATATATATATATATATATATAT
>NC_069007.1:5565070-5568471 GCF_001194135.2 Octopus bimaculoides
TCTATGTGTGTGTATATATATATATATATATATATACACACACACATATATGTGTGTGTGTGTATGTGTATGTGTATGTATGTATATGTATATATATATATATGTGTGTATGTATATATATATATATATATGTGTGTGTGTATGTATATATATATATATATATATGTGTGTGTGTGTGTGTGTGTGTGTGTGTGTGTATTACCCACACACATGAAGAACGATAGTGGTGAAATACGAGAAAAAGAACTTGAAATAAATGGTTATTATTCTGTTGTTTAGTGTATTTCAGACATTATATCCAAAGCCATGCTGGAGCACACAGCTTTCATGTCCGATAGTAGATGATAAAAATAACGGTTTGTAAAAACTTTATCAAACCTAGTAGAAAGTTACTGTTGGTGTAGAAGACATCTGTATAGTCATGTTCGCTCATCAATATATAAAGAGTATTGATTTCTGAGAACAGAGGTCTGAAGGTCTTAGATTTATAGAGTAACAAAAGCGAAACTGAATGGTATTCGTGACTTATTCTAAAGATATTAGTAACACAAGGGCAGCAAAGGCCTGGACCACGGTCTTGTATCTATGAAGCTAAAGTCATTTGAGGGGAAATTTTCCAAGCTCTACAGTTAACCGTTTCTCCTTCTCTATAAATCTTGAAATCTTCTGCATGACTTTCACAAGAAGGAATACATGAAATATTTTTCTAGACTGTCGGTTCTTGACCTTTGGGTTATAATATAATTCTGAAAATGCTTATGAAGAATATAGAAGAAAAAAAAATCTTTTGTTTTTGAAGAATTTAATAGCAAGTAAGAAATGCAGGTATGGCTGTGTGGTTTGGAAGTCCATTTCCTAACCAAGTACTTTTGCGTTCTGTCCCACTGCACAGCACTATAGACAAATATCTTCTACTGTAGCCACCACACTTTCCAACCATATGGTTTTCAGTTCTGTCCTTCATGGCATCTTTGGCATGTATCTTTTGCTATAGCCTCAAGCTTCCCAACAATGTAGCTTTGAGTTCCGTCTCACTGCACAGTACCATTGACAAGTATCTTCTACTCTACCCACCATACTTGCTAACTGTATGCTTTACAGTTCAGTCCCACAACATGGCACCATAGGCAAGTATCTTCTACTATAGCCCTTACACTTACTAACCATATGGTTCAAGGGTTCATCCCACTACATGGCACAATGGGAAACCGTCTTATGTTATAGCTCCACACTTTACAACCATATGGCTTGGTGGTTTAGACCCATTGTTCATCACCTAGTGCAAGTTCTTCTATCAAAGCTCCTCACTTCCCAACCATATAATTTGAGGGTTCACACTTATTGCACAGTATCTTGGGCAAGTATCTTCTACTATAGTCCCACACTTTCCAACCATGTGGTTTGTCATTTCCGTACCTTGGGCAAGTGTTTCTACTATAGCCTTAGGTGGTTGGACAGCAAAATTCTTAATCTCACTGACATGCTCTTTGCTAAATTTCCTGAGACAATAAATGACAATAAAAACATTAAAATTGCTTCATTTAGAATATTGTTAAATTACATTTTTACTTTCAATTTTTTTCCCCACAATGCAATACTCAATAATTATCGATAATTACAATTTATAATTACCAATAATTACAAGGTGGTGAGCTGGCAGACTCATTAGCCCACTGGACAAAATACTTAACAGCATTTCGTCTGTCTTTATGTTCTGAGTTCAAATTACATTAAGGTCATATTTGCCTTTCATTCTTTCAGGGTCGATAAAATAAGTACCAGTGAAACACTGGGAGCAGAAAGGAATAATTACAATTTTGTAATGAACGAGAGCAAACTGAGCAATTCCGTCACTATGTGTTGGGTACTGCGGCATAATTATTGGTTAAAACAATAGCACGAGATCTGTCTTGAATTCTGTTGTCAGTCATTGTAACGCCATGAGCTCTGTTAGTTATCTAAGTTTTACCCAAGTGGAAAATTGGTAATTCTTACTTTGCAAGTCGATGACAGATGTTAAATAGTGCATTCAACTGCGAAACACAAAACACAAACATAGACACACAAAAAAAAAAAAAAAAAAAAAAAATTGAGAGAAAAAATATGGAAACTTTTTCTGAAAGATACTGGAATATATCTGGACTTGATATAAAAAGAAAACTAATAAAATAAAGATGAAAGAAATACAATAAGCATGTCTGATAAAAATCGACATAGAATTTAGGAAAACCCAAACTGTCAGCTTCTTTGGTAGATAAGTGGCAGATACGAGATTTCAAGAATATTTAGTCTTTTGTGCTGTATGCTGTAGACACTGCTCTCACTCTCTTTGTCTCTCTCTCTCCATCTCCCTTTCTTTCTCTGTGTGTCTCTCTCCTGTTTTATTTGCCCATCTGTCTATCTGTCTGTCTGTCTTTCTCTTGTTCTCTCGCTCTCTCTTACAGATGTAAGATTTGAAGAATATTTAGAATCTGGTGGTTTATGCTAAACACACTGCTCTGTCTGTCTATCACTCTCTCCCATTCTTCTCTCTCTCTCTGCCTCTCTCCTTTCTCTATCTTTCATTTCTCTCTCTCTCTCTCCTCTCTCTTTAGTTCTGTCTCTCTCTCTCTTTAGTTCTGTCTCTCTCTCTCTTTAGTTCTGTCTCTCTCTCTTTCTCCTTTATTCTCCTTCATTCCTTCTCCTTTTCTTTATCTTCCTGTCTTTAGTTCTCTCTCTCTCTAATTCTCTCTGTGTCTCCCTATCTCTCTCTCTCTAATTCTCTCTGTGTCTCCCTATCTCTCTCTCTCTCTCTCTCTCTCTGTCTCCCAGTGTATCCATGTATAGATTCCATTTAATAAACGACCATTGATATACATTCCATGCTCATCTTTAGCAGACCATGAAACACAACCGTTCTGCCCAAAGATCAAAGACATCAACAAGTTTATATACAATTAAACATCAACACAAATTTTATAAACAAAGAGAAAGAGAAAGAAAAGAAATACCATTTATATAAGACAATTCATATGAGACACTGGCATGGTTGTGTGGTAGAATGTTTGCTTCTAAATCACATGGTTACAAGTTCAGTCCTACAGTGTGGTACCTCAGGCCCTCTACTAATGGCCCCAGGGTGACTGAGGTTTTGTGAGAGTCTTTGGTAGGTGGAAACTATGTGGATCCGTGGTGTATAAAGACCCCCTTCAGTCATGACTGACCCTGGGATTGAACCTAGAAAGTTGCCCTCTGAAGCACAAGTCCAGGTAAGGTTGTTTATGGAAGACCAGCAGTTGCCCATGCATACCAGCCTCCCCTCTCTACACCACCGATGTTATCCAAGGGAAAGGCAAAGGCCCATCATGTATATATATATATATATATTTACATGTGTGTGTATGTATATGTGTGTGTGTATA
>NC_069007.1:5568702-5570765 GCF_001194135.2 Octopus bimaculoides
TATATATATATATATATATATCGTCATCATCGTCGTTTAACATCTGTTTTCCATGCTAGCATGGGTTGGACGATTTGACTGAGGACTTGTGAACCAGGTGGCTGCACCAGGCTCCAAACTGATTTGGCAGAGTTTCAACAGCTGGATGCCCTTCCTAACACCAACCACTCCGAGAGTGTAGTGGATGCTTTTACATGCCACGGGCACAAAGGCCAGTCAGGTGGTATTGGCAACAGCCACGCTCAAAATGGTGTATTTTACATGCCACCTGCACAGGAGCCAGTCCAGCGGCACTGGCAACGATCTCGCTTGAATGACTTTTCAGATGCCACCGGCACAAGGGCCAGGAATGCAATGCTGGTAACGATCACGCTCGAACGGTGGTGCCATCACGATTTCGCTTGCCCCAACAGGTCTCCGCAAGCAAAGTTTAATGTCCAATGAAAGAAAGGTACGCATAAGTGGGCTGGCTACATCCTTGGCAGAGGCCTTGGATTTCGGTCTCACTTGGCTTACCGGGTCTTCTCATGCACAACATATTTCCAAAGGTCTTGGTCAGAAGTCATTGCCTCGGTGAAGCTTAATGTTCGAAGGTTGTACTGCACCACCTCATCCCAGGTCTTCCTGGGCCTACCTCTTCCACAGGTTCCCTCAACTGCTAGGGTGTGGCACGTTTTCACACAGCTATCCTCATCCATTCTTGCCACATGACCATACCAGCGCAATCATCTCTCTTGCACACCACAACTCAAGGTACTTACCCTTTGCCGGGTATGCACACTGACATTACACATCCAGTGTAATAATGGGTTATATAAGCCCTTGAGAGAAAAAAGTAAGTTTTCCCATACACATGGGACTTGAACCTACATCTCTTTGTTTTCATGACAAACATGCTACCATTTACACCAACATTCTCTTTTACTTGTTTCAGTCATTTGACTGTGGCCATGCTGGAGCACCACCTTTTAGTTGAGCAAATCAACACCCGGACTTATTCTATCGGTCTCTCTTTGCCAAACCGTTAATTTAAGGGGATGTAAACACACCAGCATCGGTTGTCAAGCGATGTTGGGGTGGGTGGGGAAACACAGACACACAAACATACATACATATATACATATACATGACGGGCTTCTTTCAGTTTCTGGCGACCAAATCCACTCACAAGGCTTTGGTCGGCCCGAGGCCATGGTAGAAGACACTTGCCCAAGGTGCCATGCAATGGGACTGAACCCAGAACCAAATGGTTCATAAGCAAGCTACTTACCACACAGCCACTCTTTTCCCATTGAGGGCTTGTATGCCCCATTATTAGATTAATTTCTTTTGTCATTGCACAGTGATCGCTTTTAAGCTTTTAGCTTATAAAATACTATTACTATCATTTACAGAATTGTAAAATTCGACACTGCTTACCAAAAACCAACACATACACACACACGCATTCACATACACACACACATATATATGTGCGTATCTTTATTCACTAAGACTAGCTAAAAGACTGCAAGGGTCTTTGGGATGTTCCTTTAGATTCCATAATTTACCATTATGACAACTAGAGACCAACGGCATAAGCACTAGAATAAGATAATTAGGCACTAGAGGTGGTTGGGGATAGGATGGGCTAAAATCTTCATAGGTGATGGCCCTGCATGGCAGCGTTCCAATAACTGGAAGAACCAGTAGAGGAATGAAAATAAATGTTTGTATATTTTGCATAATATTTGTAAGTAACAATTAAATTATGTCCTGACAAAGTGAATATGTCTCTAAGCCAATTTCAAAACAATCAAAACAGTAAGATGAGAAGGTGAGAAAGAGAGAGGGAGAGAGGGAGATAGAGAGAGAGGGACAGAGAGAGAGAGAGAGACAGAGAGACAGAGAGGAATATATATATATATGTGTGTGTGTGGGTATGTGTATATACATATATATATGTATGTATGTATATATATAATGTATAAATGTATGTATTTATATATATAATGTATATATATTGGTGTGTATATATATATATATATATATATATATATATATATATATATATATATATATAT
>NC_069007.1:5570971-5571546 GCF_001194135.2 Octopus bimaculoides
TATGTACATATATATATATACAAACACATACACATGATGTACACACACACACACACATATATAGAAAGAGTGAGAAAGAGATGCAGAGAGAAAGAGAGAGAGAGAGAGAGAGAGAGAGAGCGGTTTTACATTTAGAAAACGAAAGCAAAATTATTGATTTAAAAATCATAAGAATATTGACATAAGGCCAGAAGCTTCAGGCAGCTTACAACGATGATTTTTCTGTATAAACAATGTTTCAGGCCAATGAGTATGTGGTTAAGAAGCTTGCTTCAAAACATGAGATTCTGAGATCAAGTACACAGTTGGGTACTTTGGACAAATTAATTCTTTTTTTCTTTTTTACCCCTGTGTTTTGTTTTGAGCACTGCCCTGTGTGTGGAATGACCTTGCTGGCCAAAAGAATATTTACCAAGGCCGTTGCCTGCACCGCCTGACTGGCCTTTGTGCCGGTGGCACATAAAAACATCCACTACACTCTCGGAGTGGTTGGTGTTAGGAAGGGCATCCAGCTGTAGAAACTCTACCAAATCAGATTGGAGCCTGGTGTAGCCATCTGGTTCACCAGTCCTCAG
>NC_069007.1:5571556-5572949 GCF_001194135.2 Octopus bimaculoides
TGGAGCCTGGTGTAGCCATCTGGTTCACCAGTCCTCAGTCAAATCGTCCAACCCATGCTAGCATGGAAAGCGGACGTTAAACGATGATGATGATGATGATGATGAAATTATTTCGAAGGTTTGTGTTTTCTTTTAGTGTCTTTGTTTCTGCCAGTTTTGGTTGTTCTGCTAGTGTGTGACAAAATAACTTGGTTCATTTTGCAATGTATTTTATGAAAGGTAAATATATGTATGCATGTACGTCTGTGTGTGTGTGTGTGTGTGTGTGTGTGTGTGTGTTTGTGTTACTTTCTCTAATATGTCCTTTTTTTGATCTTTTTTGTTTGTTTCAGTCATTCGACTGTGACCATGCTGGAGCACTGCCTCGAATGTTTTTAGTTGAAGAAATTGACCCTAGGACTTATTTTTTATGCCTAGTACTTATTCTGTTGGTCACTTTGCTGAACTGCTAAGTTAAGGGGATGTAAACACACCAACACCAGTTGTGAAATGGTGGTGGGATACAAGCACAAAGACATACACATAGCGTTTCAAGCCTACGTTCCTCCACAGAAAGAAACAAGGAGAGAAAATAAAGGATGTGTAGTGGCTAGCGATATACACACATATATATATACATGCATATATATAAATATGTACATATACACCCCCCCCCACACACACACACACATATATATATATATAAATTTAAAGAATGGAGTAAACGCATGTTATAACTGCATACTTTTATCTATCTATTAACCCATTTTTATCCGAATTATTTTTAATAGGAGAAAATAAATACATATAATTATATATATATATATATATATATATATATATATATATATATATATATATATATATAAAATACTTTATCACTATCATTAAAAATAAAAATAATAATAAAGCAGCCAAGAAGCTTAACCAATATAGGTAAATATACATGAAAATTTAGGGTATAAAAAATATATCCTAGCTATGTGAGAAAGAAGAGTCATCTCTCTAAAGCCACATATTTCTCACTAGAAGCAAAACACCCAGAGTTAATGTAACGAATATAAGAAGAAACAGCCTTATGCAAAACAGAAAGAAAAAATCCAGTCGTCTGCGCAAGGTGTAGTTTTGTATATTCTGAAAAAATAGTTATATGCAGTAAGTTCAGGTGATGGTCTTAAGTGTTTGGCACTAAAGGTGAAATCAATTGATACTCAGATGTGTTTTCTATGTGTTTTCGTGAAGGCAAGAGCTATGGTTTTTTATATTCGCTATATTAACCAGGCATGTTTTGTTTATAGTGAGAAATTTGTGGCTTTGGAGATTGGAGTCTTCTTTCTAGCAGAGGTGGAATATATATTTCTTACACTCTAAATTTTTATGCATATATATATATATATATATATATATATATATG
>NC_069007.1:5573340-5574268 GCF_001194135.2 Octopus bimaculoides
CCCACCATTAATGCTTGACAACTAGTGTTGGTTTGTTTATATCCCTCTAAGTTATCAGTTATGCAAAAGAAACTGGTAGAATAAGCATCAGATTTATCAAACACACACAACAACAATTCTAGCTCTAGAGGTTGATATTTTCAACTAAAACCTTTCATTATGGTGTCCCAGGATGGCTGCAGGCCAATGATTGAAACAACTAAAAGATACAAAGAAAACAACACACACATACACACACATGCTCACATACACACACCACACACACGTGTATACACATGCTCACATACACACACCACACACACGTGTATACACACACATATATATTTATATATATACAAATTTATATACACACACGTGTATATACATACATATATATATATATCATCATCATGATTGAAATATATATATATATATATATATATATAAATATACACAAATTTATATACATATGCACATGTATGTATAAATATCTACATACACGAATATGCATACAGATATATGTATACATACATATTTGCATACATACATACATATATGTAAACATACATATGTATGTGTGTATTTCTATACACATACATGCATATACATATACATAATTATATAAACAGACATATACATACATAAAGACACACACACATATACATACATATATGTGAGTGTGTGAGAAATTTAATTTGATACATAAGTTAGTTGATGACTAGTTATTGGCTCAGTGACAAATAACAACCAAGACCAGCACGGAATGGTGTGGGGGGGGGGCAGTGGTGTAGCACATAAAATATACTTGTAAAAGTAAACCATAATTTTCTATTGCATTTTTTAGATATTTTTTTATAAACTTTATTTCTATTATTTCATTTTTTTTGTTTTTTTTTTGTTAAGTGAGATCACTTTCGAAAGGCGGTCATGCTACTACTACCATAAAATA
>NC_069007.1:5575732-5577370 GCF_001194135.2 Octopus bimaculoides
GAAAGATGGTTGTTGCAAGTATTTACATGATCGATCTGATTATTGAGATCTATAACAATGTTCCATTGGAGTTTATAAAATACATGTTGAAAGATTCTTCAAACTGTCTTTGTCTTTGATTGTTCCATGTATTGGAATTCATAAACACTGACATCAATACTGAAATTCTTAATTTTGCTTTGATTAAAATTATTGAATCAATTTTCTTTATTTCAATCAATCATCTAATTAAATTTTATTCATTAACGATTTAATTTTCTCTAATTTTTTTCTACACCAATCCATTTTCGTAGATTTAATTTATACTTTTAAGATTCAGATATGGTTTACATGTGTTGTTCCAATCAAAAGCACTTTAGCCATATTTCTTTTGTTCTTTTTTAAAAATTCTTGCAACCATGTTTTCAAGTTCATGTAATAAGATGCTTGGAGATAGATGTGGCTGTGTGATGAGACGTTTGCTGCCAAGCCACAGGGTTCCAGGTTCAGTCCCACTGCATGACACCTTGGACAAGAGCTTTCTACTATAATCTGAGTCTGGTAGTTATTCTATCAGTTTCTTTTTCGAAACCGCTAAGTTACAAGGATGCAAGCAAACCCAATTGTCAAGCATTGGTGAGAAGCACAACCCCCCCTCACACGCACACACACAAACGTGCACATGTATGCATGATAGGCTTCTTTCAGTTTCCATCTACAAAATCCACTCACATGGCGTTGGTCAATCTTCAGCTGCAGTAAAAACACTTGCCCAAGGTGTCAGGCGGTGGACCTGAAACAAAGCTCACATGTTTAACAAGCAAGCCACTCAACCACGCCTGAATGATTTATTTTTAATCTTTTATCTTGAATCTTTTACTTTAATCTTTTATCTTTTAATCTTTTAATGTCATTTAACTGTAGCCATGTTGTGACACTGACCTGAAAGGTTTTAGTGAAATAAATTGACTCCACAACTTATTTTCTTAAGCCTGGTGCTTATTCTATCTGTCTCTTTTGCTGAACCGCTATGTTATGGGGATGTAAATACACCAACACCAGTTGAGTTGTCAATCAATGATGGTGGGAGACGAACATAGACACAAAGAAACACCCATTCACATGCACACCCACACACACATACAAAAATGTTATGATAAGCTTCTTTCACCTTGTGTCTACTGATTCCATTCACAAGGCTTTGGTTAGCCCAAGGCCATATTAGAAGACACTTGCCCAAAGTATCATGCAGTGGGACTGAACCTGGAACCATGTGGATGAGAATCAAGCTTCTTACCGCACAACCATGTCTGCGCCTATTTTAATTTTATAAACTACATCCTCACACTTGTGTCTGAAATTTTTCAAGCTTTGAGGTTTTGCAATTTATTTCTTTTAATCCACATTTTATAAAGCTGAATAGTTGGTTTTTTGTTTTTTTTTTCAAAAAAAATTTATTATAATTTTTTGAAGCTGAAAATAAAAAAAACATTACCCATGATTCTCTGCATCTATAGGAGAAGAAATTTGTCCACTTATTTTGTGTTTTGATTTTGTGTGAGTGTTTATGTGTGTATATGTGTGTGTGTGTGTGTGTGTGTGAGTTAGTGTGTGTCTGTGTGTGTGAGTGTTTATATCAGTGTGTGTGCGAATGTGCAT
>NC_069007.1:5577796-5580158 GCF_001194135.2 Octopus bimaculoides
GCGTGTGAGTGTATCTATGTATACATACATATGTGTGCCTGTATGGGTGTATGTGTGTATGTGTGCATATGTGTGTATGTTTGCAGATGTGTGTGCATGTGTATGCAAGTTAATATCTGTATGTGTGTGTGTGTGTAAATTATATTTAGTATTGAAAAAGCTGACAGAAATATGGCACAGCGTTGATGATTCTTGATCCACATCCAATTTGACAAGAAACAAGTTTGTATTAACATTTCTTAGACAAGGCTCTTTACTCTCTCTTCCAATAATGTCTATCGACATACACCCCCACAAACAAACAAAAATGAAAGAAGTTGTCAAAATTTATTTCATGGCATGTAGATATGTAAAGAACTTTTCCATTTTTGATTTCCAAAAATTATTTTGAAGTTTTTCCAAAAAATGACTAAAACGAGGGAAAGAAACAGCAGAATTGTAATATCTGGTTTTTAAAACATGGATATGATAAAAAAAAAATAAATAAAATAAAAAAAAATTGTAAAACTACAAAACTAAAATTCAAGATGGAAGGACTTACAAAACTTCAAATTAAAAATGAATTTCTTGAAAAAATTATGAATCTTGAAGTTTCTAAAACATGAATAAAAAATACTACCATAAAAAATACTCAAAAGATAAAAAGTTATGGCCAGATTTTTTTTTGTTTGTTTTTTTTTTTGGAACACCAGTTATATGGTGTTCTTTGATCACCTCTCTACCATTTTATTTTAGTTTTTAATGGAATATTCAATGATAGTATTAGTAACTTCAGAATATAATAGCAAACATAACTCTTAATATCCTGTCAGATACAATACTGCTAGGGGCTGTATTTGCCAGATAGTCAAGAAACACATGCAATCATGAGAATGGTGCTAACCTTGTTGACATACATTTAGAAAGAAATAAAGAACTCTCTGATATAATAGAAGGAAACACAATTCCTTTTTTCTATCCTTCATTTCTGTTCAGTAACATGACTCATTATAGGACTGGGAAAATTTTCAACGAAATGTTAACAATTCATGTAAGTATATAGAAGTTAATGCCTGCTCCATGAAGATAATTTGGATAATTTCAACTGTGCTTTTCATCCTTCCATGTTCGGTAACTAGAACACTTTTTCAAGGGTAAGATTTGACAAAATTGTTACAGAATTGTCTGTTCAAATGCTAGTCTTTTTACATAGCATAGAAGCGATGCAACCATTTATAGTTACACCAATGCTGCAGAAGTTGCTTTGTCCCTTTCTGGAATTAAAATCTTCAAAGACAAATTTTGCCTTTCAATTTCCCAGAGTTAATAAAACAAAGCACCTGTCAAATACTGGATGTGCTTTTCTGTTTTTTTTTTAATTCTTATTAATTACACCTTTTTTTAGTGGCTTGGTGGTTAGGGTGTTGCACTCACAATTACAAGATCATGGGTTCAGTTTCTGAATAAGACAGTGCAATATGTTCTTGAGCAAAACACTTCCTTTTTACATTGCTCCAATCCACTCAACAGTAAATGAGTTCCAGCAAAAACAAGGAAGTTAACTTTATGACAGACTGGCACCCCCATTCAGGGGAAATGTTGCGATATTGGTCAATTGTAACGCCAGGGAAAACAGGTAATCGACCCTACGAGTCAAGAACTCAAAACAGTCCTTACATTTTCCTTTAAAAGGCACAACCTTTTTGGACCAGCGTTAGACTCAATAACAATATAGTCCTTTGCTGTCTCCTTTGCAATTTTCAAAGTCCCGAAATCAGCTTTCACAGGTCTCACTTTCTAGATCTCCCTTTTCTACAATCTCCATATGCATCATTAAGTGATAGGCATTTCTTTATACAGCTGTCCCCATACAAACACAACACACATCCATACCAGAGCAGTTTTTTTTCTCACAATTTACACCTGATTTCCTTTATGCTGAGTTTTTCTCTCATTACATTTTATGCATTTGTCTTTCATGCATCATTGCACCTTCATTAAAGCATGTTACTCTTTTCTCTTTTATTCTTTTACTTGTTTCAGTCATTTGACGGTGGCCATGCTGGAGCACCACCTGGAAGAACTATTAGTTGAATAAATCAACCACAAGATTTAGTTTTAAGCCTTGTACTTATTCTATTGGTTTCTTTTGCCAAACCACTAAATTACAGGGGATATAAACACACCAACACTAGCTGTCAAATGGTGATGGGGGCAGGAAACAAATGGGGGCAGGGAACAAACACAGACACACAGAGACACACACATATGTATGACAGGCTTCTTTCAGTTTCTGTCTACCAAATCCACTCACAAGGTTTTGGTCAGCTCAAGGCTAAAAAGAAAAAAAAGGCACTTGCCCAAGATGCCACGCTAGGGCTGA
>NC_069007.1:5580917-5583403 GCF_001194135.2 Octopus bimaculoides
AATAACATATGTACGTGTACTTCATATTAATTATCTTTATCCATGCTAATTCATTTAAGCTGATTTCCTTTAGTGTTGGTATTTAGATAGTGAATGATTCCAGATATTTCTTTTAATGTGTTCTTTGATCTGCTTCTTCTTCCTTGCAACCTTGTTCAACATTACCAAATTATCGAAAATCCATCAGAAGTCAATGAGAGAGGTTTTTACATGATCTGATCACTTAGTCTTCCAGAAATAGCATTCAAATCTCCCTCAACTTCCACCCTGTACTCTTAAAATAAAATTTTAAAAACTGCGGTGAGTAGTGTTGTGTCTTGGATGCGCTCCACCCATTTTTTGCTGCTTGATATTCCTGGGGGAGGATAGTGGGGAAGGTAGAGTCTTCAGAGACTTTCTTCATAGCTTTCTGTCAAAAGCAACAGTCCTTAACATTTCCACCTTGATTCCAAAGTGCAACCAACTGTGACTATGGACATCATCCAACCATCTCGTTCTTTCTCTATCACAGGGTCTCCTGCTAATTAGCTCAGCTTGTATGCATATGAATATGTTTATCCATGGAGGCACAATGGCCCAGTGGTTAGGGCAGTGGATTCGCGGTCATAGGATCACGGTTTCGATTCTCAGACAGGGCGTTGTGAGTGTTTATTGAGCGAAAACACCTAAAGCTCCACGAGGCTCTGACAGGGGATGGTGGTGAACCCTGCTGTACTCTTTCACCACAACTTTCTCTCACTCTTGCTTCCTGTTTCTGTTGTGCCTGTAATCCAAAGGGGTCAGCCTTGTCACACTGTGTCATGCTGAATCTCCCCGAGAACTATGTTAAGGGTACACGTGTCTGTGGAGTGCTCAGCCACTTGCACGTTAATTTCACGAGCAGGCTGTTCCGTTGATCGGATCAACTGGAACCCTTGACGTCATAAGCGACGCAGTGCCAACAACAATGTTTATCCATACAGCCATTTTCTACATCCACTATTTCTGGGAGAATCATAAGGGTAGAATTCCAAGGCACCTCCTCCATATGGGCCTACCAGAAACAACTATCATTACACTTTTCTGCTGGATTCCCAACTGAAGCAATAAATATTGTCCAAACATTTCGTTGTTGGTCTACCCTTATGTCTCCTATTGGTTGGCTCAACTTGAAGAACCTTTCTTGCTATTCTCCCCTGCAATATTCTGACCACATGTCCATAGTCCTGGAGCTGTGACCTCCCAATGTGAAGAAATAGCTATGCTACATCAAAGTGTAGCATAGCCAGGTGTGGCTGTGTGGTAAGAAGTTTGCTTCTCAACCACATGGTTCCAGGTTCAGTCTCACAGCATGACACCTTGGGCAAGCCTCTTCTGTCTTCTGCTATAGCCTGGGGCTGACCAAAGCCTTGTGAACGGATTTGATAGACCAAAACTGAAAAATGCTTATTGTATACATATACATATGTGTGTGTGTGTGTGTGTGTGTCTATATTTGTCCCTCGCCACTGCTTGACAACTGCTGTTGGTGTGTTTATGTCATTCTGACTTAGTGCAGGGGGGGGGGGAGTGAATAATAGAATAAATATCAGGCTCAAAGAAAAAAAAAAAAAAAGTACTGTTAGTTGATTCATTAGAGTAAAATTCTCCACAGTGGTGGTGCCTCAGCATGGCTGCAGTCCAATACTGAAGCAAGTAAAAGATGAAAAAAAAAGATAAAAAGGACAGAATGCTCATGGTTTGATCACCTTTGATTACAAACCTGTAGTGGATCAATATCAACTTAGATGTAAACAATAATCACCGAATAACCAATATTCAAAATTAAACAACCACCTGTAGTTACCTGTGCGTTTTCACACATTAGAATTTCTTAAATTTCTCGAAAATATCCAGCTTACAATTTCCATTAATGCATTGAATAATTTACCACAGAGATTCCATCCTGATTTTATTCCTAACCCCACGCTCGTTGCATTCTATTGACACTTTACCAGGATGTGTTAAGAACAGATTTCCAAAGAACTATCTGCATGTCCATCCAATATGGTCTTCACTCCAACACAATGGCCAACATCTTTGGTTTCTTGTTAAGGAAATATTGTAAGTTAAGTGCAAGTTTGTCCCGATAAATGAAGTGAGATTGTAAAAAAAGGAAAGCTAAGTGGCTTAGCATGTGTAACTTTTACCTTCACTGTCATTAACAGGTTTTCTCCATCATTGTTATGATGGCTTTTTACCAAGTTAAGGAGAGAAATAAAGACAAAAGCAGAAAAAAAAAAAGTTAAGTAAAGTTAGGCGTCTTTTTTTTTTTACTTTTATTTTGCTTTACAAGAAAATAAATGTGTTTCCTCTGAAAATTGTGTTGATAATCTACAAACTTTTCTGGAATGGAACATAATAAAATTTCCAGTCCAAACTAACATCAAGTGCAATAATATGTGTGTGCGTGCGTGTGTGTGTGTGTGTGTGTATACACACACACCTATATATATATATGTATGTAT
>NC_069007.1:5583615-5583991 GCF_001194135.2 Octopus bimaculoides
CTAACATCAAGTGCAATAATATGTGTGTGCGTGCGTGTGTGTGTGTGTGTGTGTATACACACACACCTATATATATATATGTATGTATATGTATATAGATATATGTATATATACATATGTATACACACATATATATGTATACGTATATGCATACATATACATGTGTACATGTATATATACATATGTATAGACACACACACACGTATATATGTCTATATGTATATATATGCGTGTGTGTGTGCATATATATATATTTATATATGTATATGTATGTATGTATCTCTCTCTCTCTCTCTCTCTATATATATATATATGCATATATATAAATATGCATATATCTATCTATCTATCTATATATATATGTATATATGTATAT
>NC_069007.1:5584809-5586500 GCF_001194135.2 Octopus bimaculoides
TTAATACCAAAACAGCTGACAAAGAATTCTTCCTTTGTTATTTTTATTATTATTTTTTTTCTTCTTGAAATAACTTAACATTTTTTTTTCAATGCGTGTTTAGTAGAAAAAATAGTTTCCAATTAAAATATATTGTTTCTCTAAACAAACCAACTTATTTCATGTTACATGGTTTAAAAATTGTTTAGAAAACAGTTTGGTGGTGCCAAAAAAAAAAAAAAAAATATTGATTGGATGAAAACAATAGATGTTTGAATACAGTGGCATGGTTTCAATCCTTTTGAAAGTTGTGTGCAATACATAATTCTTTCCAAGACATAAAAGACATGAAATACGATATCTTAACAGCGTAATTTATAAAAGAAACATTACCAGCTCATGCTCCTGATGGATGTGATGGGTTAGCTACTGAAATGAAACTTTATAATTGTTACACTTTGTGAAGATGCATGGCTCAGTGGTTAGAGCACCAGGCTCACAATCATGAAGTAATGAGTTCAATTCTTGGACTGAGCTATGTTCTTGAGCAAGACACTTTATTTCACATTGCTCCACTTCACTCAGCTGTAGAAATGAGTTGCGATGTCACAGGTGCCAAGCTGTATCGGCCCTTGCCTTTTCCCTTGGATAACATCAGTGGCATGGAGAGATGGGAGGCTGGTATGCATGGGAAACTGCTGGTCTTCCGTAAACGACCTTGCCTGGACTTGTGCCTTGGAGGGGAACTTTCTAGGTGCAATCCCATGGTCATTCATGACCAAAAGAGGTCTCTTACCCTCTTTTGATTGTTAATGTTAAAGGCACAGACACGGATGTGTAGGGACAGGTATGTCTATGTGGTAAGAACTTTTCTCTCCAGTAACATGGTTCTCCGTTCAGTCACACTGTGTGACACCTTGGGCAAGTATCTTCTACTGCAGCCTCAGGCTGACCAAAGACTTTTGAGCGGAGTTGGCTGACAGAAACTTATATATATACACCCCCCCCCCACACACACAGACATATGGTTCAAATGTGCAAAAACAAAAGACAGAGAGAGGGAGCAGGGAACAAGAAGCAGGTGTATTAGTTTGATGCTCAAGAAAATGGAAAAGTCTTTGACATTTGATGCCTACACTCTTTGACAGAAAGGGATGAGAGGAAAAAATGGAGAGAAAAAGGAAAAACAGAGAGAAAATAATGTCAGGATTCACCGTGTGTGTGTCTGTGTGTTTGTGTCTGTGTGTTTGTGTGTGTATGTCTGTGTGTGTTTGTGTATGTGTCTTGTGCATATGTCTGCGTGGGTTTGCATGTGTGTCTGTGTGTGTTTCTCTGTGTGTGTTTGTGTGTGTGTGTGTGTGTGTGTCTGGCTGTGTGTGTGTGTGTGTGTGTCTGAGATTGTATCTGTGTGTGTGTGTGTGTGTGTGTGTATCTGTCTGTGTGTGTTTGTGTGTGTGTGTCTGTGTTTGTTCTCCACTGCTACTTGACAATTGGTGTTGATAGGCAGTGCTCCAGCATGGCAACAGTTTACTGACTAAAACAAGTAAAAGATAAAAGATTGCAAGGTGGCACAATCACTAGCATGTCAGGCTACTTGGTGATATTTCTTTTGACTCATGATGTTCTGAGTTCAAATTCTGTTGAGGTCGATGGTGCCTTTCACTCTTTTGGAGTTGATAAAATAATTACCTGTTGAGCAGTGGTGGTGGTGG
>NC_069007.1:5588075-5590102 GCF_001194135.2 Octopus bimaculoides
ACAAGGCTTTGGTCAGCGTGAGGCTACAGTAGAAGACACTTGCCCAAGGTGCCACGCAGTGGGACTGAACCCGGAACCATGTGGTTGGTAAGCAAGCTACTTACCACACAGCCACTCCTACGCCTACATAGGATGAAGTTTTTTTACTAAATTATTCATAATTTTAAAAAATTATTGGAAAAAGAAAGAGCAGTGTATTTCTTAGATTCATCTATTAATGAGTAGGAGATAATCTTGCTTCATGAAAAATGTAATTCTTGGGTAAAATCCACTGGAAACGGCCACTGATTCTACAATAAAATTTTTTTTTTTTTAAGTTCTCTAAATTCAAATCTTCCATGAAAATGTCATGCTAATTTATATCCCAAACACCAGCTTAATAATGACAAAGTTGTTTTACAAAATTCTTCATAATTTTGAAAAACTGATTATAATAAAGGCAATGTATTTAAATAGAAGCATGATAACAAAAGGGTTAAGCCTTTTCATGCCTAAGACTACCTTGGTTCTGTGATACAAACTCCTTGTTTTAAAGTGACTTAAAAAATCTTCATTCTAGTTATTTAATTTGCTAAAAATACCAACCAAATCTCTATATAAACACACTCTGCATTATTCATTTAAAAAGGAAAAACATTGATTACTGTTTTGCTATGGTGATGGTCTCATCTGGAATGTGTTTCATGATAGATTTGTTCAAGGAAGTCTGACCAATGGTTAAACGACGACAACGACAACGACAGCGACAACAACAACAACGGTAAGAATAAATATCAGTTCTTCAATGATGCCAAAGCACTGATATGATATATTTATTTTTTTGATCTTCTAAGTATCAAACTTTCAAATATCCTATACTCCAAGACAGTCTTATCACAAAATTCTCTTGTTACCATTTTTGTATTTTCCTTTGTTATCTATGATTTTGTCTCTATTGATAAACGTATCTATTTTTAAAATAAAGATAGCAATGAAAGTCTCTAAATATCACGGTGTACAGAAGAATATTCTGCCTCAAACTAGTTTTGGTAAATAAATTATTTCGAAGGTTTGTGTTTTCTTTTAGTGTTTTTGTTTCTCCCAGTTTTGGTCGTTCCGCTAGTGTGTGACAAAATAACTTGGTTCATTTTGCAATATATTCTATGAAAAGTAGATATATATATATATATATATATATATATATATATATATATATATATATGTATGCATGTATGTATGTATATATGTGTGTGTGTGTGTGTGTGTGTGTGTGTGTGTGTGTGTGTGCGTGCATGTATGCATATATATGTATGTATATTGGACACTAAACTCAGCTTGCGAAGACCTGTTGAGGCAAGTGAAAGCGAAATCGTGATGGCACCTGTACCAGTGGAGCGCTAACAGCACTGTCCGAGCGTGATCATTGCCAGAGCAACTGTCTGGCTTCCGTGCCAGTGACACGTAAATAACACCATTTGAGTGTAATCGTTACCAGCGTCGCCTTCCTGGCACTTGTGCTGGTGACACGTGAAAAGACATTCGAGCGAGATCGTTGCCAGTGCCAATGGACTGGCTCCTGTGCAGGTGGCACATAAAATACACCATTTTGAGCGTGGCCGTTGCCAGTACCGCCTGACTGGCCTTCATGCCGGTGGTACGTAAAAGCACCCACTACACACTCAGAGTGGTTGGCATTATTAAGGGCATCCAGCTGTAGAATCTCTGCCAAATCAGATTGGAGCCTGGTGTAGCCATCTGGATTACCAGTCCTCAGTCAAACCGTCCAACCCATGCTAGCATGGAAAACGGACGTTAAACGATGATGATGATGATGATGATATATATGTACAGGGTGGTGCAAAAATAGGTGTACAATTATGAAAAAAGAAAACTTGTACAATACTCATCTATTTTTGTCAAAAATATTAGAAGTTATGATAAAAGTACTATTAAGATTAATGACACCGAAAATATCAAAAATAAGGCTAACTTATGATTTTTGGATAAACATAAATGAATATTGTATCTGCTTTCTTTTTTCATAACTG
>NC_069007.1:5590798-5596756 GCF_001194135.2 Octopus bimaculoides
GTAATAAATCGATATTAATTAATATCTGATTTTTTACCCTATGTTTTAATTAATTATTTATATATATATATATATATATATATATATTAGTAAAATGGCTATTTCTGTCACTCTGTGGTATTCTAATCTCTCACCTGGCTCTCAGCCACTTTCCTTGGTTCCATTCCCTCTCTCAGCTACAAGCCTTTGCTTGTATATTACTTCAAGTTCCTACTTATGCTTGTGCCATGTAAAAATCTTCCCAGTACACTCTGTAAAGTGGGGTTGGCATTAGAGAAGGGCATCCAACCACAGAAGTCATGTCTTAACAGACAATTGGACCCTTGTGCAGCTCTCTGGCTTGTCAAACTGCCCATCCCATGCCAGCATGGAAAACGAACATTAAATGCTGATGATAATGATGATGATGCTGATGTGCATGTGCTCGTGTTTGTGTGTGTATAATTAAATATATGTATGCAGATGTGAGAGTGTTTGTGTGAGTGTATGTACCTTTGTTTTGATTTTATATGATGGTCGTAAACGAGTGCCACCATCATACAAGTGCTGTCCTTCATTTCCAATCTGTCATGAAAACATGTCTGGCCATGGGAGATAATACTACCTTATTTTGAAAACAAGTGAGGGTTGGCAACAGGAAGAGCATCCGGTCCTGGAAAATATACCTCCATGAATTCCATCTGTGCTATGCAAGCATGGAAATGTGTACATTAAACCAATGGTGATGACAATGTGTATGTCATCATCATTCTCATTATTATTTAATGTCAGCTTTAAATATAAAATTTGGGGGGAATCCATGGATGCAATATAGTAAATTGGGGTCCATGGTAATCTTTCTTGGGCCATGAAAAAATTGTTCTTCAGAGCAGTAAAGTTTATGTGCAATAAACATCAAATGGCTATGGGTGTTCACACATGTAAAAGAGGAATCAAAGGGGTCTATAGGTTGAGGACCCCTGCAATGGATGGTTTGGCAGAAGACTGCCACTAGGCTTCACTGTCTGTTTTGGAAAGGTTTTTTTTTATGGCTGGACACCCTTCCTAACACCAAGTGCCTTACAGAATGGATTGAGTGCTTTTTATGAGGCACCAGTACCAGTGAGGTGTGTTTTGGCAAGGGCTTTTTACAGCTGGATGCCCTTCCAAATACCAACCCCTTTACAGTGTGGTCTGGATGCTTTTTATGTAACACCATCACTGTTGGGGGGTCAGCGACGAAGTTGCAAGACAAAGATCCTTTGAGTAGGGGGATCTTTGGAGAAGGTGGCTTTGTGTCAGGTGATGAGAGGTTAAAGCATAACAGAGGAACAGAAACAGGTGTCTTGCTGTCAAGGAGATAAATGGTTAACCAATCCATATATATATATATATATATACATACATAATATGTGTGTGTGTGTGTGTGTGTGTGTGTGTGTGTGTGTGTGTAGAGGGGTATATTTTTCAAAAAGTATAGTTAAATATGACTAAATTAGTTCTGTTTTTCTGATCTAAAGAGAATAGATTTATCAGTAATGTCTCTATAATTTATAGCACTAAAATACATCTACATAAGTCTTTTTTATCTTATTCTTTATTCTTTACGAGATTACTAATCAATATTATGCTATTGTGTTGATATTCTATTCCAATAAAAGATGAAATAAGAAATGAGAACACAAGAGATTCAGGTGTGACTGAGTGGTAAGGAGCTTGCTTCTGAACCACATGGTTCTTAGTCTCACTGCATGGAACCTTGGAAAAGTGTCTTCCATGATAGCCTTGGACTGACCAAAGCCTTACAAGTGAATTTGGTAGACCTCATTGTTGAGAAGGAAACTTCTTAACCATTCAGCTGTACAGTACCAACACGTAAGTATTATGGATCAATTGACGGCTACAGAAAATAAAATTTGCCCACAGTGCCATATAGTAGAATTGAACCTAGGAACTTGTTGTAATGAAGTGAGCTTGATAACCATTCAGCTATACCTCACCTACATGCAAATATTCTTTTATTCTGATTGTTTTAGTTATTTGACTGCAGCCATGCCTTGGAGAATTTTTAGATAAAGGAATCAAAGTACTTAATTTTTGTTAAGCCTGGTATTTATTCTATCAGTCTCTTTAGCTGAACTGCTAAGTTATGGGGACATAAACACACTGATACCAGTTGCCAGGCTGTGCTGGGAGACAGACAGGCAGACACATACACACATGCGTGCGCAGATATATATGATGGGCTTCTGTCAGTTTCTGTCTACCAAATCCACTCACAAGGTTTTGGTCAGTTCAAGGATATAGCTGAAGACACTTGTCCAAGGTGTCATGCAGTGGCACTGAACCCAGAACGATGTTTTGGGGAAGCAAACCTTTTACCACACAGCCATGTCTACAAATATACAGCGCAGGAGTGGCTGTGTGGTAAGTAGCTTGCTTACCAACCACGTGGTCTGGGTTCAGTCCCACTGCATGGCAACTTAGGCAAGTGTCTTCTACTGCAGCCTTGGGCCAACCAAAGCCTTGTGAGTGGATTTGGTAGACGGAAACTAAAAGAAGCCCATTGTATATATGTATATGTATATATGCGTGTGTTTGTGTGTCTGTGTTTGTCCCCCCAACATCGCTTGACAACCGATGCTGGTGTGTTTACGTCCTAGTAACTTAGCGGTTCGATAAAAAAAAAGACCGATAGAATAAGTACTAGGCTTACAAAGAATAAGTCCTGGGGTCGATATGCTCGACTAAAGGCGGTGCTCCAGCATGGCCACAGTCAAAAGACTGAAACAAGTAAAAGAGTAAAAGAGTATATATATACACCTACTTATACATATATATTTGAAAAGTATTCTTGTCATGCCGCATTGGTGTATCTCAAGCAATACAGTTTAACTGCAGAGACGGTGACTTCACAGTTAAACTTGGTTTATTATGGCGGGGTGTGAGAAGCCGATATTAACAAAACGAGAACATATCTCGTTGTTTAGCTAACATTGGCTACTTACTCTACAACAAATGTTATAAACTGCATAAAACTGCAAGAAATACTGCAGTACCTACTTCGTGAACAATATAAATATATACGAGCTAAGAAGAGAAAAGAAAAGAAAGGAAAAATCTACTCGACAAAAACAAAATAAAACCTAACGAACCCTGATTGTGAAATTACGAGGAGTTTATCTTTAAGTAAGATTCTGGACAGTGAGAACTTGGTTTAGTTTAGTTGTGTATGTCTTGTTCTCTAATCTTTAAAATGTTGAATTAACCATGGCAAATAGCCAAGGAGTTGTCATGGTTTTCGCACTTTGCATTGCTACCACCATCAGCATTATCATGGCGTTTGTATTGATTTAGTATCTTCTCCCTCTTTCTGCTTCGCTCTTCTTCGCTTATGATACAAGCAAAGTAGAAGCATTTAACAAAAGACTGTGGCGTGTGCATAACTGATAAATCTGAATCAGTAATACAATTATGAGCAATAGGTGCAGGTGTGGTTGTGTGGGTTAATGGGTTAAGAAATATTGCTTTGCCATTCTCATGGGTTTTGGGTTCAGTCCCATTGTGTGGTACCAATGACAAATATGTCTTCTTTTTTTTTTTACTAAAGCCACTAGGGATGAAAAACTTTTCAGTAGATTTGGTAGGCAGAAACTGAATGGAACTTGTTTTATCCATCCATACATACATATACATGCATTACATATAAATACATGCATGGGCATGCACACACACACACACACACACACACACACACACACACACGCACACACACATAAATGTATAAAATATATGTTGCTAGACAGAAGATATAAATACATAAATTATACGCGCACACACACACACACATATTATCATAATCATCATCATCAACATTTAATGTCTGCTTTCTATGCTGGCATGGGTTACACTGTTTTACCGGAACTGGTAAGCTGGAGAGCTGCACCAGGCTCCAATCTGATTTGGCAGAGTTTCTACAGCTGGATGCCCTTCCTAATGCCAACCACTCCGAGAGTGTAGTGGGTGCTTTTACATGCCACCGGCACGAAGGCCAGTCAGGCGGTACTGGCAACGGCCATGCTCAAAATGGTGTATTCTATGTGTCACCTGCATGGGACTCAGTCGAGCGGTACTGGCAATGACCTCGCTCAAATGTCTTTTCAAATGCCACCGGCACAAGTACCAGGAAGGCGATGCTGGTAATGATCTTATTATTATTATTGAGTGAGAGAGCAGTGCATGGCATCAAAGTGACACTGAGGTACAAATATATGAAATCCAGTATACCCATCTTAACTACCTGTCTGATAAGGGTACACCAGGCACATGCATCACAACCATATGTGCGCGACATGGTAATTTCATATCAAGATAAACAGCACACGACCTTGCAGGTGGGGCCCAGTTAGAAATCATTGGTGTATCAGACAGAATGCTTAGGTAGCATTTCATTTAGCTCTTTCCACCCTGATTTCAAATTAAGCTAAGGTCAATTTTACCATTCATCAATCCAGGGTGTATAAGACCCAAAACCAGTTCGGCACTGAGATTGATGTAATCAACCTCTCACCTCTTCAAAATTGTTGGCCTAGCCTCATACTAAAATGAGGGAGGATTATTATTATTATTATTATTGTTATTATTATTATTATTATTATTATTATTATTATTATTATTATTATTAGGAGTGGCTGTGTGGTAAGTAGCTTGCTTACCGACCACATGGTTCCGGGTTCAGTCCCACTGTGTAGCACCTTGGGCAAGTGTCTTCTACTATAGCCTCAGGCCGACCAAAGCCTTGTGAGTGGATTTGTTAGACAGAAACGGAAAGAAGCCCGTCGTATATATGTATATATATGTGTGTTTGTGTGTCTGTGTTTGTCCTCCCCACATTGTTTGACAACCGATGCTTGTGTGTTTACGTCCCCGTAACTTAGCGGTTCGGCAAAAGAGACCAATAGAATAAGTACTAGGCTTACAAAGAATAAGTCCTGGGGTCGATTTGCTCGACTAAAGGTGGTGCTCCAGCATGACCACAGTCACATGACTGAAACAAGTAAAAGAGAAATTGTAACTGCGAAGGACATGTGTAGACTTGAAAGAAATGAAGCTAGCATGCTTTGTTGGATGGGCAAAGTCAGTGTGTATGTATGACAGAGAGTAAGGATCCTAGTTGGGCATAAGAGGCATCAGATGTGGTGTGCAAGAGAGCCAACTGCACTGGTATGGTCATGTGATGTGTATGGGTGAGGGCAGTTGTGTAAAGAGGTGCTGATCTCTAACTGTGGAGAGAACTCGTGGAAGAGGTAGACCCAGGAAATCATTGCGATGAGGTGATAAAGCATAATCTTCAAATGTTGGGCCTCTTGGTGATCAAGACCTCTAGCAGTATGTCATGCTTCAGAAGACCCATGAAGCCAAGTGAAATTACAGTCATGGCAGATACTAGTGTCATCCAACTAGCATCTGTGCTAGTGGAACAAAAAAGCACTTATTATACTTTTGGAGTGGTCAGTATTAGGAAAGGCATCCAGCAGTAGGAACCATGTCAAATCAGACTGGAGTTGGTGGAACCCCTCAGCTTGCCAGCCCTGGTTAGACCATTCAACCCATGCCAGCTTGGACAACAGATGTGAAAAGATGATGATGATGATGATGTTAATTATTATTGGGTAAGAGCGCAGTGCATGCCATCAAAGTGACACTAGGGTACACATATACGAATCCCAATAGACCCATCATGACTACCCATCTGATAAGGGTACACCAGACACATGCATCACAACCATATGTGCGCGACATGACGATCTCATATCAAGATAAATAGCTCATGACCTTGCGGGTGGGACCCAGTTAGAATTTTCTTCAGGTCAAGTAGTCCATCCCGCTCAAAAGGTCCCTGAATAAGGTTTGTTTAAGGATGTTGAGCAAAACACCCATGTTTCCAAAGGGGAATTATTCAAACCCCAAAGAATTCCT
>NC_069007.1:5596766-5597133 GCF_001194135.2 Octopus bimaculoides
AAAGGTCCCTGAATAAGGTTTGTTTAAGGATGTTGAGCAAAACACCCATGTTTCCAAAGGGGAATTATTCAAACCCCAAAGAATTCCTCTCAACACATGGCTATGATGCTCCCCCACCACTTTTGCTCATGATCAGAGACGCACATATCATTAGCACCAAGGGACATGCTCAACTGGTTAAGGTCAAACAACTGACAAGCAAATCTGTGATATTGTGCAGAATATTATTATCATTATTATTATTATTATTATTATTATTATTATTGTTATTGTTGTTGTTATTATTATTATTACTGGTGATGATGATGATGTTACAAGCCCTGACAGATGTCACAAATGATTTTGTTTTGCTATTCGTTTGTGCCAA
>NC_069007.1:5597565-5599280 GCF_001194135.2 Octopus bimaculoides
TATATATATATATATATATATATATATATATATATATATATATACTTAAGTATTTGTGTGTATTATGTACATACACACACGCACATACACATTCATATACATGTACGCTCACACACACATGTATACACACACCCACATATGTATATACACACAGAAATATATATGCATATATAAATTTTTGTGTGCAGTGTATGTATATGGTGTGTGTGTGTGTGTGTGTGCGTGTGTATGTGTGCATGTTGTTAATCTACATAAAAGTTTGAAAACACACAAGCCAAGAGAAAGCCACAAGGTATTAAAGGCATTAGCTAATCCATGCAGGAAAGCCGGCTCCACTTATCTGGATATGTCACATGAATAGTTGACGAGGGTTGGAGAAAAATGGGCTGTTGATGGGGGAAGGTACCAGTGTATGAGAAACAATATGAGAAAAAGTAATGAGGTCAGATCTCAGGATGTTGCGCTGCACAAATGAGCTGACAAAAGACTGAGAATAGAAGAGGAGCTGGCGTGCATGACTGATAGCTAGTATTTCTTTTAAAATAGAACAAGCTGACATGAATTTGAGAAGAGACGAGGAGTAATTATACTGTTCAGCAGACACTTTGTGCCAACATTATAACCATTCTTGTGGAGACACAATGGCCCAGTGGTTAGGGCAGCGGACTCGCGGTCATAGGATCGCGGTTTTGATTCCCAGACCGGGCATTGTGAGTGTTTATTGAGCGGAAACACCTAAAAGCTCCATGAGGCTCCGGCAGGGGATGGTGGCGAACCCTGCTGTACTCTTTCACCACAACTTTCTCTCACTCTTACTACCTGTTTCTGTTGTGCCTGTATTTCAAAGGGTCCGCCTTGTCACACTGTCACGCTGAATATCCCCCAAGAACTACGTTAAGGGTACACGTGTCTGTGGAGTGCTCAGCCACTTGCACGTTAATTTCACGAGTAGGCTGTTCCGTTGATCGGATCAACTGGAACCCTTGACATCATAAGCGACGGAGTGCCAACAACAACAAATAACCATCCTTATTATCATCATCGTCACCATGACCTCCAGCACCATGACCACCAACATTGATAGTGTGGGAAGGTGAGGCTTGCATGCATGACCAATGGCTAGTGTTTCTTTAAAAACGAAAATGAGCAGACGCAAATTTGGAGAGAACTGCGATTATACTGAATGGTCGTCACTTTGTGCCATCATCATAATCATCATCAACATCACTTACATGCACAAGCTTCTGTCAGTTTCCATCAAACAAAATCCACTGTTAAGGCTTTGGTCAGCCAGGGTCTATAGAAGAAGACACAAGCCCAAGGTGCCATGCTATGGAACTGAACCTGAAACTGTGGGGTTTGTAAGCAAACTTCTTACCACACAGCTATGCCTGCATCTAAAGAAAATGCTATTAAGTAGTATACACATCCATCACACACACACACACACACACACACACACACACATGCAAACACATATCTTGTACTTGCTATGCACACACACACACACACACACGCCTTTAACTTTTTGCAGTCATTGGACATTGACCATGCTGGAGCACCACATTAAAGGGTATAGCCAAACAAATTAACCCCAGTACTTTTCTTTCACTCCAATGATTATTCTATTGATCTCATTTGTTGAAATGCTAAGTTATATGGACATTAAAAAACCCAACAACAGTCATCAAGAGGTGGAGGAACACACATACATA
>NC_069007.1:5599520-5610552 GCF_001194135.2 Octopus bimaculoides
ATATCATATACATAGACATGTATATATATCTTACACACACATGTATATATACATATTTGTATTTGTATATATATATATATATATATATATATCACATATAGATATATATCAACAGTATTTTCACAGATAAAATGCAACATCAATGAAAATAAAGAAATTAACAAATCACGTTACTTAAAGAGTTACATTATGCAATTTAAAGTAAAAATGATAAAGTGTTATTAACTTCACGACTGATATAATAAAAACTGATATTTATACTTTATATAGATTGCCTCAGATAAAACAAAAGACAGAAAAATACAAACAAATAATAATAAAAACTATAATAGAGCAACTAATTTGTTTGCTCAGTCATAATTTCGAAAATAAATCGTATGTTTAAACGACTGTGATAAGGTAAATTTTTTCAAATTTTGGAAAATTATAGTTAAACAGTAAATTTGAGAATATCTAAATCAAATATAAACGAGCATTCTTGATGTTGTCATTGTTGGTGGTGTTGTTAGTGGTGGTAATAGAGTTGTTCTGTTGTTAATGTATTGATAATGGTGATTGTGTAGATGCACCGAGTTTCACCACCAAAAGACTCATTAAGTTTTGGTGATTTGTTGATAATTTTAGTGAGCAAAATAGGATATTGCTGTTTAGGAATGTAAAGAAGTTTGCCATAAGTATTGATCGATTGTTATCTTACAGTGGCTGGTTCAAATCTTTATTAGGAATTCAGTGAATTTAGATATAATAATGATTTCCTTATAACTAATCTGGTAAGTATGGAAACGGTTTTGTTTTTTGTTTTTTTTTCTGAGGAAGTCAGATAAAATAAGACTGAAACATGTCAGAAGTTGTTGCCCATATTAAGCAAGATCAGGGCAAGTGTTTTCTATTACAGCTGAAAGCCGACCAAGGTACTGTGAGTGGATTTTGCAGATGGGTGTCATTCGTTTCCCGTCTTCAGTGAAAATATATCCAAAAGTGAGGAAAATATTTCCTTACTTAGAAACAGATGAGTGTTAGTGACAGGAAGAACATTCAGCCAAAGAAAATCTACCTCAAGGAATTCTACTCGACCTGAGAAAGCATGGAAGTGAAGACACTAAAAACGATGATGATAATAGGATAATGAAGATGATGACAATGATGACACTTTCCATAAATTTTTATCTTCAAATTCAAAACAGTTTTCCTTAAAATTCCATATCAAGTGTACCAATAATCTCAAGTTCTCTATGCAAAATGCTCCGGTTAATTTTTCTTTTTCCATCTCTTTTTTTTTTGTTTTTATTTTGATTCCCACTGTGCTACAAAGTCAAAATTATCAAGACCCCCTGACCTAAGCAAGCAACAACACTAACAACAACAACAACAACAACAACAGCAGTAGCTATACTATGAAATTTTCCAAGTCATGAAGATATCTGTTTTGTAATTGGAAACAAAACAAAACAAATTAAAAAACAAATGCAATGTTTATTTCAGAAAACTAAAATGGTTTTTTGGAATGCATAACATTGGCGCCCCACAGATTAGTACTTAATAGATTTTAAAGTTTGTTGAAAATTTTCTTTAATCAGCGTCTCCACCATCCTCCGTTCTACTTTATGTTCTGAGTCTGATTGAGAGCAATTGGTGCGATTGACCTAAAGCTATCGTTGTTGGATAAACACTTACTTCTCAAGTAACAAATAACTCGAAAAAAAAAAACAACGAAAAAAACATAGATGTTAACTGACTGATATCTATTAAAATTATCGATCCCCATCTCTACACCACCATCACCACCACCATCATTACGACTACAACCAGTAGCATCACAAATGCTATTGCTGTTCTTTCTTTTGTTTATTTTGTATTCTTTTATGCTCTGAAAGATAACCAAAACTGAGAAAATTACCAAAATATTTTTATTATTTTTTTCTTGTTTTTTTTCCTTGTCTAATTTCAACGCTTCAGACTTTGTATACGGCTGTCAACCACTTTGTTTGAAGATTTCTTCTTTCTTTCTTTTTAAAATGTATACTTACAATGTTTTCTTTTCTTTTTTTTAGTCAAAAACCCATTATTTTAAACTTATAATTTTGTATACCAATATCTTTTATCAGTCAAATGAATTCTATCCTTCTCTCTCTCTCTCACTCTCTCTCTCTCCCTCTCTCTCTCTCTCCCTCTCTCTCTCTCCATCTGTTAGGGAATCAGTCAAAAGTAAACTTTTATCAATCAAAACTAAACTTCTCTTGTTCTTACAAACTGGCAGAAACGTTAACATACTCGACAAAATTCTTTGCCACATGTCTTCTAATGTTTCCTCCTGAAGCCAACTGTATCTTTTATCCTTCTGGGAGTCAGTTAAATAAAGTTCTATTCAAGTACTAGGACCTATGTAATCAACTGTCCCCTTCACCATAAAATTTCAGGTCATGTGCCCAAGTAGAAAGAGTTATTATTATTATCATTATTATTATTATTATTATTATTGAGTGAGAGAGCTGTGTATGCCATCAAAGTGACACTGGGGTAAAATATACGAAGCCCAGTATACCCATCATACCCATCATGACTACCCGTCTGATAAGGGTACACCAGGCACATGCATCACAACCATATGTGCATGACATGACGATCTCATATCATGATAAACAGCACATGACCTCGCAGGTGGGGCCCAGTTAGAATTTTCTTCAGGTCGAGTAGCCCATCCTGCTCAAAAGGTCCCTGAATAAGGTCTGTTTACGGATGTTCAGCAAAACACCCATGTTTCCAAAGGTGAATTATTAAAACCCCAAAGAATTTCTCTCAACACATGGCTATGATGCTCCCCCACTACTTCTGCTCATGATCAGAGATGCACATATCGTCAGCCACCAAGGGACATGCTCAACTGGTTAAGGTCAAACAACTGACAAGCAAATCTGTGGTATTGAGCAGAATATTTGCTGTATTTTATACCAAGACAAAACAGTGTCCATGATAACACTTCCAATTCTTTAAGATCAGAAGCCATGAGAGCCACTGCCTGTATCATCATCATCATCATCATCATCATCATTAATATTATCATTATTATTATTATTATTATTATTAAAGTGATGAACTGATAGATTATTAGTGCTAAACAAAATGCTTAGTGATATTTCTTTCATTCCCTTACAATATAAGTTCAAATTCCACTGGGGTTGAATAACTTTCATTCTTTTTGGGGTCAATAAAATAAGGTACCACTTGAGGACTGGAGTTGATGTAATCAAATTACCCCACCCCTCAAAACTACTGGTCATCAGCCTAAAAGCCAATAAATAATTATTATTGTTAAGAATCATTGGATGGCAAGCTGACAGAATCATTAGCATGCTGGGAAAAATGCATAGTGGTATTTCATCTGTCTGTATGTTTTGGGTTCAAATTCCACCTAAGCTCACTTTGTCTTTTATCTTTTCATGGTAAATACAAGCCGAACATTGGGATTGATGGAATCGATTAACCCACTCTTTGAAATTGCTAGCCTTGTGCCAAAATTTGAAACCATTATTAAGAATCATTAGAATGCTGATAGAGATGCCTTTAGTATTGTTTTTCCTTATTTTGTTCTGAACTTAAAACCCAGGGAGGTCAAGATTACATTCCTTATTTCAGAGTTGATAAAATAAAGTACCAGTAATAAACTATGAGCCTAGTCTATGTCATTAACCGTTCCTGCCACTCATTACTGCCGGCTTTGTCCATAAATTAGGACCAGTTCTAAGGCATGCCTTCCTGCAGCTCATTACATTGTTGGGGCTGCAGTCCTGGGTCACAAAGAGGCCAAGTTTGGCCACCTGACACATGGAAGGCAGTCGGGCACACACTGCCCTCCATCAGTCAAGCTACATGGTTGGTGGAAGTTCTATGTTGGTAATATATAGAAATCTAGCAGTGGTTAAATGTGATGATGTTCTTGGAGAAACTCTAGGTGTTCACAGGAATGAACTAGCTGATCTGTTTTGGAGGCCTTTGGGGATCAGTACTATCATGGATAACTTTGAGAAATCCCTGGCTTTGAGGAGTGTTGCTGGTTTGAGATAAACTCAACAGGCACAGAAGTGCTGCCAGGCAGGACTGTCCAAGATCCATGCAGAGTGACAAAATCGTTCTGCACTCACTTGTGCAGTGATTGAGTATTGCTGATGTGTGGAGTTATGTCAAGCAGTTGTCACATGTGGGAGAAATCCAATGATCAGCTGAATCCAGTGTGAGGATCGCCCCATCTCCAAAGCAGGGCAGGTGATGTTCTGTTATCCAGTGGCTATGATGAAAGAGATCGTGTGGTGGATGAAGCTGAAAGGATTGAGGAAAAATACTTTCCTCTTTGGTCAAGGCCTCATCATCAATTTTTTAAAGTTCCATTTGAAAAGGAAAGTGAGGGAGGAAAGGTAAGTGCTCTCTCTCTCCCAATGAATTTGTGGAAAGACAGGTGACTGTTGCAAAAATGGTTAGGGTGAATGGGTCTACTCCAAGTAGATGCCTGTTGATTGGAGAGCAACAGTTTGATGCAGGTTCATGCCTTTGGTGATCAGGGTAATCCTAGGGTCTGTGAGGTTCCTTGATTGGTCCCAGTTGGAATTTCTCCTGTATCATTCGTGTTATCACAAACTTTGTATACTATACATACTTCTAGTTTACATTCTGAGTTCAAATCCTGCAAAAGTCAACTTTGCCTTTCATCCTTTCGGCACCGAGAAAATAAGTACCAACCAAGCACTGGCGGTCAAAATAACCAAGCAGCCTACTAATCACTACTAACCTGCTGCTAATCAACTAACCGATTCCTCTTTGGCCAAAATTTGGATACAAGAGTGTGAGCTGTCCAACTCACTGGACACAATAGAATAAATAGAGTGTGAGCTGTCCAACTCACTGGACACAATAGAATAAATAGAGTGTGAGCTGTCCAACTCACTGGACACAATACTTGTTAGCTTTACTTCTGGGTCATTACATTCTGAGTTTGAATTCTGCCAGGGTCAATAGAATGAATACCAGTTAGGTACTGGGGGTCAATGATGTAATCGACTGGTCCCTTTCTCTAGAATTTCAGGCCTTGTGTGTAACTACTAATTACCCATCTAACCAATTAATTAAATTGATTGTTTGATTAATTGTCTACTCACTCAATCAATCAGCTAGTGTGATCAAAGGACTTTTGATAACTTACGTGGCATTATCAATGACAAGCTCTCTCTATACCAAATCTGATTGGGGCTTGATCATTGTTCTCTTAGACTGGCCTTTTTTTTAATTATTTTTTTTCTATTAACTTATTACGTGTATCATTCTGAAGTTGATAAAATAAAGTATCGGCAAAAAGCTGAGTTGATTTATATATTCTGATAATGCAGATCACAAAACTGCTGCTGGTGAAGTACAAAAAGCGGTAAAAAGTATGAAAATTTCTTTAGACTTTATCAAAGATTAAAAAAAAAAACGGAAATATTTTGGACACCTAATTTGAAAACATGTCTCACAAAAGAGAGAGAAAGAGGGGAAGGAAACAGAGAGGGGGGGGGAGACAGTGAGTGATATCAGAAAGTAAAATGGATGGGAAAAGAGAGAAGGAAAGGTGGTAGGAAGAAGAATTATTTGGATGATATGAAGAACTGGACAGATTTAAAATACGGAGAATCTATAATAAGGATATCAGAAGGAAAAATTCAGATAGCAATCCATGGCATTCACCCTGCTGAGTGTAGATGACACATGATGATGATGAGGATGATGATGATGATGATGATGATAATGACGATGGTGGTGATGATGATAATGATGATGATGATGAAAGTGGTGATGATGATGATGGATGCCTTGTAGATGTGAAAGGAATTACATCAGAAGAAAATATCTGTGACATTCTATGGAATGGAATTAATAATATTTTATTATTATTATTTGTTGTAGTAGTAGTAGTAGTAGTAGTAGTAGTAGTAGTAGTAGTAGTAGTAGTAGTAGTAGTAGTAGTAATGGCAGTAATAAGAATAATATGTAAAAGAAGAACAAGAACCACCAGAACAACAACAACAACAACAGGAATTGAGTATTTGATTGCTCGTTTGATGGAGAGAGAGAGAGGGAGAGAGAAATCATTATATTTGATTGACAAAAATGGTATTGCATTACAAAATTGTAAGTTTAAAATAATGGGCTTTTGATTCCAGAAAATGAAAAACAAAACAACAGCTAAAAAAAAAAAAAAGGTAAAGACAGCAGAGAAGATCTTAGGAAAAAAAAAGAATTGGTTGACAGATGTATGTAAAACCTGAAGTGTTGAAATTGGACAACAATAAACAAAAAAGTAAATAAAAGAAATGGTAATTCTTCCTGTCTTAAATATCTTTATCATCATCGTCATCATCATCATCATCATTATTATTATGAAGGTGGTGAGCTGGCAGAGTGGTTAGCATGCTGAGCAAAATACTTAGCTACCTTCTGAGTTCAAATTCTTCCAAGGTCTACTTTGCCTTTTATCCTTTTGGGGGTTGATAAATTGAAACACTGGGGTCGATGTAATCAACTTTACCCCTTAATTTCAGGCCTTGTGCCTTTAGCAGAAAGGATTATTATCATTATTATTATTATTATTATTATTATTATCATTATTATTATTATCATTATCATCAGCTTTCAATTCTGTTCCCATTTCTTGCAGAGTGTCTTCCTAACACCTAGGGCAGAGAAACTCACTGTCTACATTGGTAGGCCATTAAAATAAAGACACCAGATTGTTCATTTACAAAGTGATGTGATAGAGAAGAAAGGGAAGAAAGCCAGAGAGAAAAAGGGAAAAAATAAAAAAATAGAAAAGTAAACAAATAAAATAAAGGGGGGAAAAAGGAAAGAAAATTCACAGCGAGACAATTCTCTTCTCAATACGTATGACCTACCAGTTAAGACAATCTTTTGTACTTCTTGCATGGTAATCCAGGCATCATTCTCAAATAATTTTCAGTCCCCTGTTTTTGATCATTTCAAGTGCTCCTACAATCACTGGTATTGTAACGATCTTGCGATGCTACATTTTTTTCAAATTCAATCAGCAATTTTTAAGATATTTTCTGAGCTTATCAAACTCTTTTGCTGAGATATTGTGATCACAAAGCACGCTCATGTCGATCAATAGACAGACTTTATTGTTTTGGTCTTTCATAACAACATCTGGTTTATTAACTTTGATGGTTTGGTTTGTACATACTGGAAAACAGACACTGAATGATGATGATGATGGTGATGATGATGATGATGACGATGGCGATGATGATGATGACAACAACAAGTGTTAGTTCTTTTGATACTAACCCATCTCAGTCTCTAACTAGTCCCATGATACAAATTTTTGGTTCTTAACTTGATTTTATTTAAAGCTTTCCAACAAAATTCCATGTTATGTTCCAAACATCAACTTAATAATGACAGTTATTTTACAAAATTCTTCATCATTTTCAAAATCAATTGAAACAAAGACAGTTTATCTCAACAGAAATACGGTAACAAAAGAGCTAAAACCATTCAGATGCCAACCTCCCTGAGGCTGCCTCAAGATCTATAACACAAATTCCACCTTACTCTAACCTAAATTAAGACTGCCCTTCAAAATTTCATGTTAATTTATTTTCCAAACACCAGCTTAATGACAAAATTATTTTACAAATTTCTTCATTATTTTCAAAATTAATTTGAACAAAGGTAGAATATTTCATCAGAAATATGGAATATGCTGACAAAAAAGTTAAAATTGAACAGTTTTAAATGAAGCAGGTTTTTAAAATTAACAACTGGTTTTCATTTTAAGAAAAAAAATCTTGAATTGATATTTTAATCTGCGAAGTAAATTCACCATAATACTTGTGTTTCTCTTATAAAACGACAGAAAAATATAATCTAGCAGGATTGGAACATAGGCATGGCTGTATGGTAAGAAGCTTGCATCCCAACTCCATGGTTCCAGGCTCAATCCCAATGCATGGCATATTGGACAAGTATCTTCGACTATAACCTCAGGCTGACCAAAGCCTTATTAATAGATCTGATGGATGGAAACTGAAAGAAGCCCATCGTATATATGTGTGTGTGTGTGTGTGTGTGTGTGTGTGTGTAATTGTCTGAGTTTCTCCCTCACCACCTCCACTTGACAGCTTGTGTTGGTTTGTATACATCCCTGTAACATAACAGTTTGGCAAAAGAAGTCAATAAAATCAGTAGCTGGCTTAAAACAATAAGTCCTGATGTCAATTTGTTTGACTAAAACCCTTCAAAGAGGTGCCCCAGTATGGCCACAGTCAAATGACCGAAACAAATAAAAGATAAAAGATAACAGGTTTTGAACACAGGCATGGCTGTGTGGTAAGAGGCTTGCTTCTCAACCACATGGTTCCAGGTTCAGTCCCATTGCATGGCACTTTGAACCTTGGGCTGACCAAAGCCTTGTGAGTGGATGTGGTAGATGGAAACTGAAAGTTCATCATATATATATATATCCATATATATACATATATATATTTATGTGTGCGTGTATCTTTGTAAGCCTAGTACTTATTCTATCAGTTTCTTTTGCCGAACCGCAAAGTTACGGGGACGTAAACACACCAGCATCGGTTGTCAAGCGATGTTGGGCGGACAAACACAGACACACAAACATATACACACACACATACATATATATATATATATATATATATATATGTACATATATACGACGGGCTTCTTTCAGTTTCCGTCTACCAAATCCACTCACAAGGCTTTGGTCGGCCTGAGGCTATAGTAGAAGACACTTGCCCAAGGTGCCACGCAGTGGGACTGAACCCGGAACCATGTGGTTGGTAAGCAAGCTACTTACCACACAGCGTCTCCTGAACCTTTGCTCAAGAATACTATGCATTCGCACTTCCCAGTCTGAGAATCGAAACTATAATCTTGCAATCACAAGTGTAACACTCTTACCACCAGACCATCTTCACCAAATAAATACTGACTGGCTTAAAATTCAATGCTCCACTGGTTTCAGACAGTTTATTGTTTCTGGAGACAAAGTGACTAAATTGTGGCTGTCAATTTCGACCATTTTCTTTAAAAACCAGTACATTGCATTAAAAATTAATGTTTACAAAATAACTTTGTAAATTAAAATATTAATTAATGATTTTTATTACTGTTTTTGGTTAAATAGAAAGCTATGCAATTATGAAAACATACTTCGTTTAAAACCGTTTAATTTTAATTAAGTGTTTTCAGTGACAGGATAATTATTATTTATGCATTTATTTTGTTTAATTATTTTCCATTGTTATTTAACCTCCACACATCTTAGCTCAGATTGAGCAAGATTGCTTCTCATCGGATGATCAGAGGTGTTCCAGCTATAACCTTACCATTTAAAAAAATTTTTCATTGTAAATTATCATCACCATCATCACCATCATGATCGTCATCAACACCATAACCATCGATGTCATCTTCGTCACTTCCATCATCATTGTCATCATCATCATTATTATCATGATTGTCATTGTTGTCATCGCCATCATCATCATCAAGACCATCACCATTGTTGTTGTCATCGCCACCACCGCCGCCATTATATATATATAATCACCATCATCAGTTAACATCCTTCTTTCTATTAGGTCATCCCATAAATAATGTTTTTTTTATACTTCTTATTTTTATTTTTCCAAATTCAAATAAACGAAGTTCTTTTTTAATCTGAAATATACTCTCCTTCGTTTTATACAATGTTCTTCCATTTATTTGGTAGACTTGTAAGGCCCTTCTTCCAAAATTCCCTTGTACATCATCATCGTTCATCATCGTTTAAATGTCCGCCTTCCATGCTAGCATGGGTTGGACGATTTGACTGAGGACTGGTGAAACCGGATGGCAACACCAGGCTCCAATCTAATTTGACAGAGTTTCTACAGCTGGATGCCCTTCCTAATGCCAACCACTCAGAGAGTGTAGTGGGTGCTTTTACGTGTCACCCGCACGAAAACGGCCACGCTCAAAATGGTGTCTTTTATGTGCCACCCGCACAAGAGCCGTAATGTAAAATACTCCTCCAGTACTGTTCTGACTTTGTCTGCAGAATTCATATTTTTTCTGTCCAAATGACTTTGAAGACTACGGAATAAATAATAATCAGATGGGGCCATGTCCAGCAAATATGGTGGGTGGGGCATTATTTCCTCTTCAAACTGCTCCAGCCTTTGAAATATCATCCTCACTGTATGTGGCTAAGCATTATCCTGATGGAAGAACACCTTTCATCTTGAAACCAAAGATGGTCGTTTTTCTTCTAGCATTGCTCACAGTAGATCTCCCTTGTTATTGTTTGGTTTGGGTTGAGGCTCGTCTTCTAGGTTTTAGTTTCCAGCTTGGAATTCCTGGAACCGCCTTTGACACTTGCTTATGCTATTTGTCCAATCCCCATATACTGCATTAATATTCCTCACATTTTCCATTGCGTTGTTGCCTTTATTGAACTCATAAAGCAAAATATACAAAATATGCTCCTTTGTCACTTCCATTACAGCTTTGAAAAAATAAAACTGCACTTGTCAAAACTCGCACTAAGAATAAGTACCAAATAAAATTACTACCTGGTTTTATAGCAAATTGATGCAGGTAGTTTATCCCATCCTCCTCTGTCTTTTATTTCATGCAATTGAGAAAAACCACATTATTTATGGGATGACCTAATATATTGGCTTGTGTTGAGCAGTTTGATAAAAACATATAAGCTAGAGGGTTCTGCCAGGTTCCATATCTGCTTTGGCATTGAATTCTACAGCTGGATGCCTTTCCTAACACCAACCACCTAACAGAGTGTACTGGGTGTTTTTTATATGACTTCAGCAACCGTCAGGTACATGGCAATGTACCTGCAAGCTAAGACCCCCACCCCACCCCCAATTGAGCAGGGTATAGAATGGAGGGAGATGAAACTAGGATACAGAGAGAGAGAGAGAGAGAGAGAGAGAGAGAGAGAGAGAGAGAGAGAGAGAGA
>NC_069007.1:5611456-5614209 GCF_001194135.2 Octopus bimaculoides
ATATACATATATGCATATATATAAATATTTGTATTTACCAGTGCCTAAATATAAATATGTGTATGTATGTTCATCTCTAAATGCTGGGTGTTGTTTCATCAAGTAGGTTGCCAACTTAATTAATCCAAATATGACCATCATCTGAAGAATGACCACCCATCAATCATTAATTGGCAGAATTTAGATGAATCATTCTCTGTTTAACCTTAAATTAATGAAGCTTGGCAATATTTATATTATTAATTTCTGCTAATATCTATAGCTAACATACATACATCAGACCTAATTATCATTCCAAATAGCACTATCAATCACAGAAAACAATTTATTAGAGATTATACAAAGCTAAGATAAACTCGAATGTAGCACTGTCTGATGAAGGCCAGCAGCCTGAAACTACATATTATATTTTTGTATTCTTTATTATTTTATTATTATATTTGTTTCAGTGATTTGACTGCAGCCATGCTGGAGCACTGCCTTGAAGGGCTTAGTTGAACACATTTATCCAAGAACTTCTTTTTTAAGCCTAGTAATTATTCTATCGGTTTCTTTTGCCAAACCACTAGGTTATGGGAACATAAACACACCAACACCAGTTGTCAAGCAATGATGGGAGAACAAACACAAAGACATACACACACAGGCACACACATACACAGACACACACACATATACATGTATGAGTGGGTAGTTGGCATTAGGAAGGGCATCCAGCCATAGAAAACCATCCCAAATCAGAATGGAGTCTGGTGCAGCCTTCCAGCTTACCAGCCCTGGTCAAACCATCCAACCCATGTCAGCATGGACAACAGATATTAATTGATGATGATGATATATACGATGGGATTCTTTCAGTTTCCATCTACCAGATCTACTCATAAGGCTTTAGTTAGTCCAAGGCTATAGTTAGTCCAAGGCTATAGTTGAAGACATTTTCCCCAGGTACCATGCAGTGGATTGAACCCAGAACTAGGTGGTTGGAAAGCAAGTTTCTTACCCCATAGCCACACTTGCACCTAGGAATAATACTTTTACAATAAGACGGGTGACAGTGACTTCGAAGTTTCAGTCTGATGGCAAATACTCTGAACTTTCAGTCCTATGCCACAAGCCTACACACACATGCCAGGTTACATACACATGCACCCACACAGAGAGCTGCTAAATGTGCATACGTAACAGACCCGCACATCCACATACTCATACAACAGGCAAATGCACACACATACGCACACAGAGATATACATGCACACACATACACACAAGCGTATTGGCAAAATCACATGTAAACACATGCATGTGTGGATGCATGAATCAACTAAATTATTCAAAACAACTAACAAAATGGAGAAAATGTAAAGTTAATGCCTTCAACATGTTATGCATGTCATGTGATATGATGCACACTGAACATGTATAGACATGTGGGCATGCACACACACACACACACACACACACACACTCACTTTGGCTATTGTCCCTTAGGTTCGTTCAGATACCATCCAGACAGCAAAGCACCAACAGATTCCTGTTGAGCCATGCAGTTCAAGAAATACCAAATTCAAGATTGAGCTTCTTTTGGCCTCGTCAATGGTAGATACCTGACTGCTAGAAATAGGAGTAACTGCTTGGCTAGCAATATACATAGAAATACAGAGCCCTGGCAGGCTTTAGTAATATCAATGCATTGATGATGACAATGACAGTGATGAGAATGACGGTCTTAATGATGACGATGACGATTTGACGATGATAATGATGACAATGGTAAGAATGACGATAGAGATTATGATGATTTGTCGTTAAGATTTCAGATATCCAATTTTCAAAATAACTTTTTTTTTTCTGTTTTCTTTAAAGAATAGCTGTTTCGATACCAATTCCACCTGAGACATCAATTCCTCTAGCTTTATGATGCAAGAAATCGCCTGATTTTGAATTATCCATGTTGAAATTTTAAAGCATTCCATCTTAGTTTTATGTAAGAACCTATAGTTCAATCATGTTCCACACACCCAAATAATCCAGAAAGATCTGGAAAAAATTTAATTTGCTAAGTGCATCCAAATTCTTGATTGCTTTCAAAATTAATACAATCAGAAAAGCAGAATATTACATTAGGAATATGGTCACAGAAGGATTTAAACTATAGGATTATTGTTCTGTTGTGCACCACTAAATCTTATTACTTCAGCCCAACATGTCCATCCATCAAAAAATCTGGTGCCTCAGTTTTTACTGCTTTTGTTTGCTTTATTGTTTGTAGAAACTACTAGGTGCAGCCATGGCAGTCTGGTTAGAAGCTTGCTTCCCAACCACATGGCTCTGGGTTCAGTCCCACAGTGTCGCACCTTGGTCAAGTGTCTTCTACTATAGCCCCGGGTCGACCAAAGCCTTGTGAATGGATTTGGTAGAAGGAAACTGAAAGAAGCTTGTCATATATATATATGTATATATTTATGTGTATGTGGTCACCGCGCCTGTGGAGCACTAACAGCACTGTCAATAGTGTTCATTGCCAGAGCAGCTGTCTGGCTTCCGTGCTAGTGGCAGTAAATGGCACCATTTGAGCGTAATCGTTACCAGCGTTGCCTTGTAGCACTTGTGCTAGTGGCACGCTAGAAAATCATTCGAGCGAGGTTGTTGCCAGTGCTGCTGGACTAGCTCCTGTGCAGGTGGCACATAAAAAACACCTTTTGAGCGTGGCTGTTGCCGGTCCTTTGTGACTGGATCTCGTGCCTTCATATATA
>NC_069007.1:5614219-5616266 GCF_001194135.2 Octopus bimaculoides
ATATATATATATATATATATATATATATAGATAGACAGATAGATAGATAGATAGATAGATAGATAGATAGATAGATAGATAGATAGATAGATAGATAGATAGACATAATGTGTATGTGTTTGTATGTCAGTTTGAATGTAAGTGCATGACTCTGTTGTTAGAACATCAGGCTTACAATCATGAGGTGGTGAGATCAATTCCTAGACTGGGCTGTATTGTGTTGCTGTACAAGACACTTTATTTCTCATTGCTCCAGTTCACTCAGGTGTAGAAATGAGTTACAATGTCACAGGTGTCAAGCTGTATTCACCTTTGCCTTTCCCTTGGATAACATCAGTGGTGTGGAGAGAGGAGGGTGGTATGCATGGGCGACTGCCGGTCTCCCACAAACAACCTTGCCTGGACTTGTGCCACAGAGGGGAACTGTGAGCTTCCTTACAATTTCGATCTATGAAATTCACCAGAGCTATAGTAGAGGCCACTTGACCAAGTTGCCACACAGTGGGACTGAACCCAAAACCACAGAGTTGCAAAGCAAGCTTCTTAACCACACAGCCAAACCTGCACCTACATATATCCAAATTATTTTACTAATTTTCTTTTTTGTTTAAAATATCTTTCTTCTTTCATCAGAGTGTTAATTCTCAGTACAAAACTGCCTGTTTCGAAAATGCTTTAATTAAATGTAACTTTGGCATCTATAAAAAATAACTACCTTTAGTTTCTCTTTGTCTTCTTTTAGAAAAAAAAATTAGAATTTCATTGGTTACCTTGTCTTTGTTTGGTTGAACTAAACATTGTTTAACCATGTTTATCTCTCCTCAATACAACTTATCCAGCTTCTATCTTGATTAAAATTAAATCACGATAGAAGCTGATTTTGTTAATATTTGTCCTTGCTTCACCATCTTCAAACAATAACTTGTGAGAAACAATTTAAAAACTGTCAATTATCTTTTATCTTTTCCTTGTTTCCAACATTGAATGTTTTTGAATGCTGTAGTTCATGTATTCACTTGACAAAAATAGTTCTTGCCTAATGAAGTAATGTCTCCATTAATCAATTAAGAAATTCGTTGGAAACAGCTGTAGTGAATTGATACAATATCCATCTGTTGTTATTTATTCCTCTATTATTCACCTCTTTTGGAACCTGCTCCTTGCGTAGATCCGAAGTATATTATGGATTGTGCATTTAGTACAATGTGTGTTTCTTGATTAGCCCCAGGGCTGTTGATATACTCAGTCGGGTACAGCTAATCGTATATATAACCTAAATAGCTTCCTGCCTGTAATTTGGTATCTACGTATGTATTCCCCTATTTTTGTTGAGTGCACCTTTTACTTTTCAACCCGATCCGGTGCCTTATCATTTAAGTACCTGATTCACTTGAATCCTAATCTATTACATATATCATCATCATCATCATCATCATCATCATCATTTAACGTCCACCTTCCATGCTAGCATGGGTTGGACGATTTGACTGAGGACTGGTGAAACCAGATGGCTGCACCAGGCTCCAATCTGATCTGGCAGAGTTTCTACAGCTGGATGCTCTTCCTAACGCCAACCACTCTGAGAGTGTAGTGGGTACTTTTTACATGCTACCGGCACGAACGTGCCACATGGTTTGGAAGCCTTAAGTGGTGATGTCTACAAAGCTGAAGCAATTCAAATATGCTGCAAACATATTCAAACCCATAAGAAAGCCACTCACTGCATTTTGTGATACAGCAAAAAGTTTAGCATACTGCATATGGTAACAAGTTTGTATATACATACACACACACATATATATATATATATATATATATATATATATATATCTGTGATGGTTTTTGGTAAGCAGCATCAATTTTTACAATTCCCTAAATAATAACGATGTTGTCTTATAAGCTCAGAGCTTATATGTGATCACTGTGCAATGATGAGAGAAAATAGTCTAATAGTAGGATATATAAGCCCTGCGTTTTTCTGTTGAAGGCTTATATTAGACTATTTTCTTTAGTCATTGCATGGCGATCGCTTATAAGCTTTGAGCTT
>NC_069007.1:5616446-5628187 GCF_001194135.2 Octopus bimaculoides
ATATATATATATATATAATAAGGTTCAAGAAAAATACGGCAGCCCATTCTCCCTATACATAGAAAATAACTGGAAGAGGCATCTGGATGACTGTTTCATTCTGTGGCATGAGAATATAGAGAGACTTAAAGAATTTCAAGCGCTTATAAATGAACTTGACGTAAACATTCAATTCACGATAGAATATAGCCACCAACAACTTCCCTTCCTCGACATCCTTATTAAGAAATCTAACAACTTAATAGAAACAGATATATACTATAAACCCAGGGACTCAAAGCAATATCTACTGTCCAACTCATGCCACTCCAGAATGAACATCCCCTTCAACCTAGCAAAAAGGATATGTACTATAGTTTCTAAGGCAACCACCAGGGATACTCGACTACATGAACTAAAGGATACTCTCACCACCAGGAACTACCCATCTACACTAATTGACACATGCTTTCAATGAGCCCTTCAACTCAGCATCCACGAACTCAGACATCTCGAATTAAAGAAGGTCCTACAACCAAAAGCCCTACCATACATTTCCACATACAACCCTCTTAACAGTGAAGCCTTTGACACCATACTTCAAAACATTCCCCTACTAAAAAAGGACCACAGAATGAACTTAATCCTCCAAACACAAACCATTATAAAAAGCAAGAGACAGCCGAAATCTATGAAAAGTCTCCTAACACAAGCTCGAATACCCTCAACAAAATACACTGAAGCCGTCAGTAAAAAAATGCGGTAGACCCAACTGCGGAATTTGCATCAATCTAATTGAGGGATCAGAGTTCTCCTTCAAACAGGGACAAAATTTCAAAGTGAAAAGTAACTTCACATGTACTTCTGGAGAACCTGATATACGCACTAACCTGCTTTGGGTGTCAAGAACAATACATAGGCCAAACAAAAAACAGCCTGTGTCAACGGATGGCTCTGCACAAATCCCAAATAAAAAATCCCCAAAACAGAAAAATAGCATGCAGCCAACACATCGATATTTGTGCCAATAATAAAAATCCAAGTTTCAGAATGTTTCCCCTCTATCAATTCAGAGACGATACAACCTACAATTACTTAATCACTAAGCCATCTGCATTCACTCACACACATGCACGTGCACACACACATATTTTGTGAAATATGTAGTTAAATATTTATAAAATATGTAGTTAAATATTTATAAAAAGGATAACTACAGCCATCTGAAGAGCCATACAAAGAGAAAGGCTAGACATATAACTAGCCCACTCCGGCCCATCTCTGAGAGGACACCTCGCAAAGAAACCAGTAAGGGACAACAATCAATGCACATTAACAAATTGTCTCATCCGTGAAACAGATTTATGCCAACGGGTAAATGCTGTGTATAGAATACAACGTAACAAATGCAACAAGTTCTATGTGGGTAGCACAACAAGACCGTTACACGTCCGCATCAAAGAACATCTGAACACAAGAGCCTCCTCCTTCAGAAAACATCTAGACTGATACCGGAACACTGACAAAAGCATAACAGTGACAATTGAGGCCAATGAAAGAAACTTGGGTAATTTAAGAATTAAGGAAGCTTTACTCATACACAGACTGGGACCCCAAATTAACAACAGGCTGGAGATTGGTAATCAATATATTATTTAGCTACATCTGGACGTGTGTAGGTTCATTCTTAATAACATGCTCATGTATTGCTTATAACAAAAAAAAAAGAGAAGCTGCACGTATAACACATAACTTAGAAGCAGCGCCACAGATGTACCAACACACACGAGATTGAAACATAGCAGACCTCACGCACTTCTCATGAGGAATTCCGGAAGGAGATTCATGAGACCACTACTAAAACACTTCCAAAAAAAGAAAACCATTGGAAAACAGTTTATAGCAGAGACTCCATCTAAGAAGATCTGAAGAAGGAATTGTAATTCCAAAATATCATTGGACTATAGATAACCAAATTACAACAGGTATATAGTCCATTTTTTGTTTTATAGTGCATTGTTGTACCATTCTAAACTTTTTATTCTTTACAAACAATACACAATGCTTCAAGCAAACTACAATACGCTCCTATAAAAAGCTGATTGCATCTTTGCTTCATATTTCAATTCATGTCAAATGCACTCATTCACCAAATTACAACAAATGTTCAAGACTGCAGAAGCAGTTTATCCTTACAAATATAAATGTTGGCATGATATTTAGTCTTTATGAAGAGAGCTCTTGTTAAATTTTCAAAGACATACTGATGTCCTTTATATCTAACTGTAGCAGTAAATACATGTACACATGTGTATGTGTGTATGTTTGAATTTATTTTAAGAAAATTGTTTTGTTTATAAAGCTTTCTTCATGTTCTATTTCATGATGAAGGCACTCTTCAGCATTTTTTGACAAATATTCAAAGTCGCAGATGCTGCCAATTCTTACAAGTATACACATTTGCATGTTTAGTCTGTGAGAAGAGAGCCCTTGATAAATTCACTTAAAGACACTGATGTTTATACATCTCTATGCATAAAGAAATTTACACACACGTCCATATGTATGTTTATGTGTGTGTTCAAATATTTCACAATTTCAAAAATGTTTTGTTTTGCTTTTCAAAGTCTCTTTCCTGATAAAGTTTTCATAAACAAATTGTTTATGAAATAATCCTGCTGGTAAGCAATTTATATCAAAGAGCTATTTTGTTTTTGTGTTTTTTTTTCTTTATTTATTGATAATCTATTTTTATCTCGTAGTTGGGGATTACCAAGTCAATCAGAAATGAAGTAAAAAATTATTACAGCAAAAATATTAAAAAAAAACCTAGAATTCAATTGATTTAAAAATCAAAAAAGAACAAAAAAAAATGATAATAAAAGGAAGAACTACTTACTGCACAGAGTAAAGAAGGCTTTTGTAAGAAATTTACATGAATAATTCCTTGAATCTAAGCTGACAAATTTAATAAAACAAAGTCTTACCTAAAATGAAAAAAAAAAAAAAAAAAGCATATGTAAGAGGTTTGTCGCAACAAAAAAACAACAATGGTATGCAAATTTATAACAACGATAACAACAAAATGATTAGAATGAATTTAAGTGTAATTTTGAACATATCTCTAAAAAAAAAATAGTTTAGCATTTTCTGTTATCAAATAAATCTTTTTTATCAAAACTTTCCAACAGTTTTCTGAACTATTTAATATTATTATTTTATTTGACAAGTTATATCCCCCCACACACACACACATACATACATACATACATACATACTTGTATATACATTTCTGTACATACATGCAAACATATGCACATAATAATAACAATGATAATAATAATAATAATAATAATAATAATAATAATAGCAACAATAACAACAATAATAATAATGTGTATGCATATACATACATACATGCATAAATACATGAACATTCATGTACGCACATGCAAACATCATAATATTATGTGTATGTATATATATATACAACCATACACACACATACATACAAAATATAAACATACATACACATATGTACACATACCTTCACACATAAAAAATACGTACATGCATATGCATAAACTTCTACACGTACACACATACGAACATACATATATGCTGACAAATAAACATACATATATGCACCTAAATATATATATATATACATACAGAAAGAAGTGCATATATAATGCAGGCATCTAGATGTGTGTATTATGTAACTATGACATTATTTCACACAAAAGAATATTTCCAAAATTTTGCAATTCTTGGTCCAACCCAAGGCTGGAATAAAAGACAACTTCAATTCGGAGAGTAAACCCTGCTGGCTCTTCAATAATTTATGCAAGAGAAAAAACATCCAAAAATGTGCCAAATATGGAAACCTTTCTTCGTTGTGCGATTCAAATATTTGCTTCCTGAATAAATGGCTTTGAGGGCAGTTCTACAGTTTGACTTCGTGGTTAGGTGTATTCAGTTCATGAGTGTAAAATTGTGAGTTCAATTCCCGGCAACGCATTTTGTCCTTGAGCAAGACACTTTATTTCACATTGCTCCTGTCCACTCAGCTGGCAAAAATGAGTAGGACCTGTATTTCAAAAGGTCACATTGTGTAATGCTGAATCATCCTGAGAACTCCATTAAGGATGTGTATGTCTGTGGAGGCCTCAGCCACTTGTACATTAATTTCAAGAGCAGGCTGTTCTGTTGATTAAATCAATCGTAACCCTTGTCATCATAACTGACAGAGTGCCCCCAGCCAACTGGCTAGGGTGGTATCTTGGGCAAGTATTTTTTATTATAACCATCCAAAGTCTTGTCAGTGGATTTGGTTGACAGAAACTGAAAGATGTGTGTTGCTTGCATGCATACATACATATATAGATAGATAGATAGATAGACACACACACACACACACATATATATATATACTGTCTAAGAATCCATAAGTCAGAAAAAATTGGTACTTTTATATTTGTTAATAGAGTAGGTATATTAATTGAAGTTTACAGTATTATATCCATTATGGCCTGTCTTACCAATCGGTTTTGTGTTAGGGATTTTCTATAGAGATCAGTTGCCATATTTCATTCTATACCTGCCATCTCTGAAGAGTGCAGGGATACATAATCGGGCTCTTACCTAACACTCTTCTGAAATGCTAGCACGAAACTGATTAGTAAGATTGCCCATAATGGATATATAATATCATACACTTTGATTGATATATAGACACACACACATGCATGCATGTGTGTGTGTGTGTGTGTGCATGTATGTATGCATGGTCCAAAAATGAAGGCAACACAAAGACAAACTGAAAGTAAAACAAACATGGTGTATTAGGTTAATACTCAAGGAGAACTGAAGAAGTCTTTGATGTTTCAAGCCTATGCTCTTCTTCAGAAAGGATAGATGAGAAGAGAGAAAAGATGGATTGGAAAAGAACATGACTGAGTTAAACGATCAAAGTATATTGAAGTGACAAGAATAAGAAGGCGTTGACTTGAGGTGTGGGTGACACGGGGGACAACTATGTGGAAGCTTCAACACAGTTTTCATCTACCAAATTCATTCACAAGGCATAGATTAGCATGGGACTATTGTAAAATTAATTTCCTGAAGCTGCTAGTATTGAACCCAAAAGTGTATGGTTGCAAATTGAACTGCTTAACCACATGGCCATGCTTATACTTTTAATTAAAATTATTTAACTTCTATGTAAACTTCATAGAAATTCACACACTCACGCATATATTTAAATAATAATTATAATAATCTAATTTCTATGCAGACTTCATAGGAGTCCACACACACATATAAGTATATATATATTTATATATATATATATCTATATTTCGCTGTAATTAAAATAGTTTGATATCTATGTAGATTTCCTGTTTTGTCTTTTTGCACATGCAAACCAACATTCCTTTCACCCAAACCCATCCCATTGACTTCATATTTATCCCTCAAACAAAGACAACTGACTGCAATTCACTGAGTTCATATATATACAAAAATTATTGGTTATTAAAACAATAAATTTTATTACTTTCGGTTTTCATTAACTTACATCTTACATTAATATTTCCATTCATCTTTGTATGAATATTTTGGTAGTGTTTTAGAGCAAATAACAAAGTTGCTGTAATTATTACTTAGGTTTGTGCATATAATGGGTAGATTATGTGTGTAGCTATCACACAAATAGTTTGCATAAAATATAATATTTATTTAGCATAACATTAATTTCAACTGACATTTGTCAATGGAAGAGGGAATAAAAGTTATATTTCTCAATTTCAATAACTGAATGACATCATCGTTTTCGTCATTTAATATCTCTTTTTCTATGCTGGCATGGCTTAGATGGTTTGACTGGATCTGACAAACAAGAGGGCTATATCAAGCTCCAATGTCTGCTTTGGCATAATGTCTACAGCTGAAAAGTGGAGGCACAATGGCCCAGTGGTTAGGGCTGCGGACTCGCGGTCATAGGGTCGGGCTTTCGATTCCCAGACCGGGCGTTGTGAGTGTTTATTGAGCGAAAACACCTAAAGCTCCACGAGGCTCCAGTAAGGGATGGTGGTGAACCCTGCTGTACTCTTTCACCACAACTTTCTCTCACTCTTACTTCCTGTTTCTGTTGTGCCTGTAATTCAAAGGGTCAGCCTTGTCATACTGTGTCACGCTGAATATCCCCGAGAACTACGTTAAGGGTACACGTGTCTGTGGAGTGCTCAGCCACTTGCACGTTAATTTCACGAGCAGGCTGTTCCGTTGATCGGATCAACTGGAACCCTCGACATTGTAAGCGACGGAGTGCCAACAACAACTACAGCTGAATGACCTTTCTACCCTCAACCACTTTTCAGAATGTCCTGGGTATTTTTTTGTGGAGCCAGCTCTTGCGAGGTCACCAAGCACATGCAAGACAAGACCCTTTAAATAAGTGAAGTATCAAAACCGTTAGCATTTAGATTATTTGATCAAACACAATGCTTATTAATTCATGTTGCTTTGAATTAATTATGCATCACTTCATAATTTCCCGATTTCAATGATGTAATTTTACATTTTCAGAATGGCATTGAAGGATTGGTGTAAGAGGTTAGACCTGGTCAGTTTTAACATAAAACAAGTAGAATATTTTGGCCACATACAGCTGGTTGAAATGCTAAAGGGTTAAGGATGTGAAAGTAGGACATAAAGACATGAACATGTGTCTTGCTAAACAGGTGAATACACAACTTCTCCAGCTAGCTGATTTTTTTTAGCAGTATAATAGTTTCACTTTTCATTACACTATATTGTTTCACTTTTATTCTTACTGTGTATATGGGTGTGTGTTTGTTTTTTCTATGCATGGCCAAACCTCTGAATCAATCTGTACCAAATTTGGCTGTCAGGAAATTACGTCGGTTTTGTTTTTCTGCTTTAAAGGTAAACAATTGTGAAACGCTTTTTAATTGTGATAATGAAACAAGAGGTTTAAAAAAAAAGAAACAGTAAGGTTTTTAAATAACAAAATGTCTTCATACGGACACACGCACTGTAGGATATCTTTCAATTTATACGATAAACTTTATAAAATTTAAAGTTCAATATTCCCGTGACATAAGTTAGAGATATCGACATGAGTTATTCAAATAATTGTTCATGGAATGGACCTAATAAAATCATAGCTAGGGTACACTCGATATTTAATATTTAAATCTGATGTGACCATTTCTACTTGGATATTGGTCCAACCTCAGATTTGAAATCGAATCTACAAGTTCCTCTTAGCCATATGGCCTATTGTTCTGCACGGCCTAACCACTGGATCAATCTGTACCAAATTTGACATGAAGGTTTTTCATTACTTGGGGAAGGTTCTAGGAGGTGGGGGTCACTAAGTTTTTAACTTTTTTTCAAAAACAGAAATATGTTTTACATACCTGTCGTATACGTCAGTTTTATTTTTTTCGCTTTAAAGGTAAACGATTCTGATAGAAGCAAACAAGATATTGAATAATTCTCCATCATACGACTATGACCCCACCTCTTTTTTTTAAAGTAAAAATAAACGCAGTGTTAAAAACTTTAATCCCTTACATGTTGAAAAAAGGAAATGTTTTCTCCACAAAGAAATCAAGGTAACTAGTTTTGCTTTTTATTTTGTGGTATAAATGAGAGAATGGGTATAATTCTATTGGAAACGTAACTTAACAATTTACTGTTGACATCAAACATGTAACGACCACAAAAACACAATAATGTTTTTAATTATCTTTTTGCTTTTATTTCCATGTTCTCTGTAGCAAAGATTTTTGCAAGAATTCCGTTTGAAATGTTAAAAGGAATTTTGAAGTGATAATGAAGCAAGCGGTTGAGTCCTTACCTCCAAAATTTGTTTTTCTAGGGAAATATAAGGGTAACGATCTCTTCATTCCACGGACCCCATTAATCCCATCTGACCTCCCCTATGACCTCCAGTTCCCAGTGAAACAAAGTTTTGCCATGTCCATAAATAAATCTCAAGCACAATCTCTCAACGTTGTTGGACTTAACCTTGCTTCTCCTTGCTTCTCTCGTGGGCAATTATATGCAAGATATTCGCGAGTTGGAAGTCCCAAAACTATTTTTCATTGTACACCAATTAAAGGACATACTGAAAACATTGTATATTTAGAAGTTCTACAAAATTAAATTGTGACTGATTTCAGGATTTGTTTTAATAACTTTGTTTATACTCACATTATCTAATAGAATTTTTCTGAAAATATCTTTTTTGCCAGAATATATTTATTTCCTTTAACATTCTTTAACTTTCCAAGCAACACCAGGTACTTAGGCTAGCTATATGTGTGTGTGTGTGTGTGTGTGTGTGTACACACAAGAGTGGCGGGTGCTGGAAAGTTCCAGGCTTCAAGGATATCACAAAAGGCCTGATTAGAGACCCAGCTTTCTGAGTTCTTTGACAGGGCTTAAAAAATCTGAAGGACCATTGCAATAAATGTGTGAATCTGAGATGGGAATATGTTGAATAAAATCATAACTAACTGATCGTTCTGTATTTTCTTTTACCCAAAACCAGGAACTTTTCAGCACTCCCTCGTGTATATGTGAATGGTGGGGTGATATGGTCATAAAGGACATGCATGTGTGTGTGTGTTTGTGTGTGTGTGTGTGTGTGTGTGTGTGCATATATATATGGTATGTGTGTTTGTGTCTGTGCTTGGAGCATAGACATCAAATGATAAGGATGATATATATGTTTATAAACACTGGTGTGTATATTTCAATGTAGTTTGTATCTTTCTGAATCATTTTTTTTTTTACAAAACATCACAGACATACATATTCTTCATCAATCCAACATATTGCATCTTAAGGTATAAGTCTCCACTCTTGTCTCCCGTGGCTTCCATTGTGAAACACCTATTGCCAATAAATAAACATAACTATTGATATATTTTCTATTCAGATCAGGAAATCTACTTAAAATATCGATTGATTTTTGGCAATGCTCAATTTTTTATTATTTCTCTCAAAGATTATTTTAAATTTGAATCTAAAGAGAAAAATATACAACAAACACATGTTTATTCTATTTAAATAAAACATGTTTTTAGTGTGAATATGCTTTTTTCCCCCTCAATTTTCTTTTTTTTTTTTTTTTACAATTATTATTACTATTATGCTATCAATTCTTGAACAAATGAACCGTCTTGGAAATTGGTCCGTTCTTCAGCGCTGTCAAATATAACATGATATTTTTATTGTGTAGCTAAAGCTGAATCTATTTATTATTATTCTGTCTGTTGGCGCATTTGGTTTGGAAATTAAATATGATGTATGAGAGAATGGAATTAGCCAAAGAATTAAGATAGGAAATAGACTACTGCTAGTACTACTACTATTATTGCTACTGCTGCTCTTCTACTACTATCACTATCACCACCACCATTACTACTACAACTACTACTACTACTACTACTAACAACAACAACATCACCATCACTATTGGCACTCTGTCAATTACGATAATGAGGGCTCCACACTTGCACACATTCCTTCTGGCCAAACACCACTAAAAGGACTTTGGGTGACCAGTGGTTTTGGTAAATATCCAAATTCTAGACGTTGCCCCAAGATGTTGCCTTGTGGAATTGAACTTGCTTTAGACATGACCTTTGTAACTGTGCAACTATAATTCCACCTAGCCATATAAATCACTGAAAATATCTACCTTCTATTTTTTACTTGTTTTAGTCATTAGACTGTGGCCATGCTGAGGCACCACGAAGAAGGTTTAGCTGAATAAGTAGACTCTAGGACTTATTAATTCTTTTTAAAACTTGGTACTTATGCTATCAATCTCTTTTCCTGGACTGCTAAGTTAAGGCAGTGCTCCACAGCCAGTATACCAAAGCACACTAGTGTGCTATGAGGTGATGCTAGGTGTGCCACAGTGTAAACTGAATATAATATTTTTCCAGTTCTATATTTAAGAGATGAGGAATTATGTACATTATTTACATTATGTACATTATTCATAATTGACGGATATTTAACCTCATCTTGTTCGTTTTTAACACAACGTTTCGGCTGATATACCCTCCAGCCTTCATCAGGTATCTTGGGGAAATTTTAAAGCTGGGTTCTCATTCCTAAGGAATTTTTTGATGTTGTTGTTATTATTATTAGTAGTAGTAGTAGTATTCAGGTCACTGCTTGGGATCGAACTCGGAATATTGGGGCTAGTAGTCTATGCTCTTAACCACTATGCCATGTTCCTGTGGGCAGATGGCGTAGTGGTTAAGAGCATGAGTTACTAACTCCAAGATTCCGAGTTCGATTCCAGGTAGTGACCTTAATAATAATAATAATAATAATAGCAACATTAAAAAGTACCTTAGGAATGAGAGCCCAAGTTCAAAATTTTCCCAAGACACCTGATGAAGGCTGGAGGGCATATAAGCCGAAACGTTGTGTTAACAACAAACATGGTGAGGACAAATATCTATCAAATATAAATAAGGTAAATAATGTATAATATTTTTCCCTATACTTCTAATTATATTTTTAGTTCAGGTGTGCCGCCAGATTTTGAAAAGAAGACAAGTGTATTTGCAAGGGAAGAAAGGTTGTGGAGCAATGAGTTAAGGGGATGGAAACACACCAACACCAGTTGTCAAGTGGTGTTGGGGGACAAACACAGACACACACTCACACATTATCATCATTATCCTTTAAAGTTCATTTTCCACACTGGCATGGCTCAGACGGTTTGACAGGAGCAGGCAAGCTGGGGAACTGCACCACGTTTCAGTCTGATTTCACTTGGTTTCTATTGCCGGATGCCCTTCCTAACACCAACCACTTTACAGCATGTGCTGGGGGATTTTAACATGGCACTAGCACAAGTGCTTTCATATGGTGCCAAATGCTCTTTAAGTGGCACCAGCAAAGGACTCTTGCAGGACAATCTTCTTCACCAAGGGGCCTCCACACTTTTGCTGTTCAGGATGGATCATCATACATATATATATATCTATGTATGTTGGTTCCCTGATGATGAATTTATGTGCAATTCCAGCACCTCTTACTTGTTTGGAGTAGTGTGCACATATATTTTGAAACATATGTAGGAATTAAAGGAACTTATTGGTTATATGCGTTTTGATCCATTTATTATTATTCTTCATATCTACTCAAAATACATCACATTAACATGGTATTTTAACCTATTAACTGGGTATGATATCCCAGTATTCGTGTAATTTTTGCTACCCTGGTAACTATTAACATATTTTCATTATCAAAGTTTTTTCAACTGAGATAATATTAATATATACATAAATTAATATATATATCTATATACTTCACTTTATGACAACTCGCTTTACAAGACCCTAGGTTTACAAAAGTTTCAACTACACTAACAAATGCTTCTGCGTGTTACTGAAAAGTGTATAGAAAGCGAAAACAGCTTCTTCTAAGCAAACAACTGTAGACTTGTTTTTTCTACAAGTCCATCTATGAGTGTTTATGAATCAGCAATTGTGTCTACAAGTAATGGTGTATGAGTCTAGTGCAAGTGAGAGTGATTCAGAAAACGATTATAATATTTATTTTATTCTAAATGATGTTGACATTCTTTTTACATAAAATATTCTTTACATTCTACTCTTGTTTCATTGCCATTCATTTACGAGTTTTTTTAGTTTACGAGCTGTCTTCAGGAACAAATTAACTCATATATTGCAGAA
>NC_069007.1:5628308-5629086 GCF_001194135.2 Octopus bimaculoides
TATATATATATATATATATATATATATATATATCATCATCATCGTCATCATCGTTTAACGTCCGCTTTTCATGCTAGCATGGGTTGGACGATTTGACGGAGGACTGGTGAACCAGATGGCTGCACCAGGCTCCAATCTTCCAAACGCCAACCACTACGAGAGTGTAGTGGGTGCTTTTACGTGCCACCGGGGCAAGTCAGGCGGTATTGGCAATGGCTATGCTCAAAATGGTGTTTTTTACATGCCAACTGCACAGAAGCCAGTCCAGCGGCACTGGCAATGACCTCACTCGAATGTTTTTTCACGTGTCACCAGCACAAGTGCCAGTATGGCGACGCTGGTAACGATCACGCTCAAATGGTGCTATTTATGTGCCACTATCACACTTTATTGCAGGTCAAATTTTTGTTGATATTTTGAATATCAAACATTGTACGTATGTGAAACTTGATCCATTGAAAGATCCTAGGTAGTTACATATGGAGGCGCAATGGCCTAGTGGTTAGGGCAGCGGACTCGCGGTCATAGGATCGCGGTTTCGATTCCCAGACCAGGCGTTGTGAGTGTTTATTGAGCGAAAACACCTAAAGCTCCACGAGGCTCCGGCAGGGGATGGTGGCGAACCCTGCTGTACTCTTTTACCACAACTTTCTCTCACTCTTACTTCCTGTTTCTGTTGTGCCTGTAATTCAAAGGGTCAGCCTTGTCACACTGTGCCACGCTGAATATCCCCGAGAACTACGTTAAGGGTACATGTGTCTGTGGAGTGCTCAGCCAC
>NC_069007.1:5629958-5631288 GCF_001194135.2 Octopus bimaculoides
TATTCCATTTTCTACCATATCTTCATTTATTCAAAGATATAAAAAATCGGGAACTGTTGAAAACAGAATAAGATCCAGTGCACCACACAAGATTTCCCCTAGATCTTTAAGAAAAATGAAGTGAAGAATCGAAAAAAATGCAATGATCACCAGCAAGAAGATTTGTTAGCCTCGGGGACTAGTGTTACACTATGAACAATCAGCAATGAACTTCATAGGAATGAACTGAAGTCATGCTCTCCTAGAAAAACTCCACCGTTGACTAAAAGGCATAGAGATGCCCGTTTGAAATTTGTTTATGAACATAAAGATAAATCTGATACATTCTGGGAAAATGTTCTAGGGACAGACGAGTCGAAAATTGAATTGTTTGGATGAAATTTGCGTAGCCATGTTTGGCGGAAAGATGGTACCGCCTATTCACTGAAAAACACAATTCCAACTGTAAAGTTTGGAGGTGGCAACAACATTGTGTAGGGGTGTTTCTCTGCAAATGGCACTGGCAATTTACATGTGATAGATGGTAGAATGAATGCAGAGATGTACCAAAATATTTCGAACAATAATTTATGGGACTCTGTAGAAAAACTCCAGCTTTGTGAAGGGTGGGTTTTACAACAGGATAACGACCCTAAGCACACGGCGAAGTCTACCAAAAATGGATTGTCAATCACAATATAAAATTATTAGAATGGCCAAGCCAGTCACCTGACTTCAACCCCATTGAAATTTTGTGGTGTTATTTGAAAATTAAAATTCATTCAAAGGCCCCAATGCGCATTTCAGATTTGAAGAAAATTTGTCAAGAAGAATGGGAAAAAATTCCTAACGAAACATGCGAGTCATTAATTAAGAACTACAAGAAGAGATTGGTTGAAGTGGAACTGAATAATGGTTATGCTACGAAGTATTAAATCAGAATTATCGGTTATTTATGTTCTGTATGAATACTTTTTTCACCCCTAAATATTTATATTTGTATATAAATTCATTAGTTGCTATAATTTATTAGTTTCTTTTGCATATTCTTAGTTTATACATGTGTATGCAACTATAGTATTGGTATATCCCATTTATGCTCATTAGAAATTAAATAAATAAAGAATTTTGACATGTATGAATATTTATTTCCCCCCACTGTATATAGCCTTGGATTTTTATCTCATTCTGTTTATTTTTCTATATATGCATATATATATATATATACATATATATACATATATATATATATATATATATATATGTGTGTGTGTGTGTGTGTGTGTGTGTGTGTATATATATATGTAAAAGTACCACCCAAACGTGGCCAATGCCAGTACCCGCTGACTGA
>NC_069007.1:5632820-5644147 GCF_001194135.2 Octopus bimaculoides
GTGGTGGTGGTGGCAGTTGTAGTAGTGGTGGTGGTGGTGGCAGTTGTAGTAGTGGTGGTGGTGGTGGCAGCAGTAGTAGTGGTGGTGGCGGTGGTGGTGATGGTGGTAGTGATAGTAGTAGTAATGGTGGCAGCATTCTTGCTTTTATTGTTGGTGGTGGTAGTGGCACAGCTGGTATTAGTAGTAGTAGTAGTAGCAGCAGCAGCAGTAACAGTTGTGGTGATAGTGATGATATTGTTGTAGTTGGTGGTGGTGGTGGTGGTGATGACATTTGTTGTGGTAATAGTAGTAATATCAATGGTACTGGTTGGAGTGGTAGAACTGGTGGTAGTGCAGTACACAAATACACTAAATAATTATTGATAAAATTAATGTCTATTAACAGATATTTTCGTTTAATTACATTTTATAAATATAAATATATAAATATATTCTGATGCTTTTTAAAGCTGTTTCTGCTAATGTTTTTTGGTGTTTTTATCAAATTTCATTTCGTTCAAGACGTTTTAATATAAAAGATATATTTTTCTTGTAATGCATATAAACAGAACAAATTCTATCTGAATTATTTCAATGGATTAAACAGAAACTATTATTGTTATTATTATTATTATTATTATTAGGAGTGGCTGTGTGGTAAGTAGGTTGCTTACCAACCACATGGTTGCGGGCTCATTCCCACTGTGTGGCACCTTGGGCAAGTGTCTTCTACTATAGCCTCGGGCCGACCAAAGCCTTGTGTGTGGATTTGGTAGACGGAAACTGAAAGAAGAACATCGTATATATATAAAAATTTCCTCTCCAAAGCACAAGTCCAGGCAAAATCATTTTTGTGGAAGGCCAGCTGTCGGCCATGCCTACCGACTTCCCCCTCTCTGCGCCACTGACGTTATCCAAGGGAAAGTCAAAGACTGATACAGCTTGGCATCAATGATGTTGCAACTCATTTCTACAGCTGATTGAACTGGGGCAATAAAGTGTCTTGCTCAAGAACACAACATACAGCCCAGTCTGGGAATCAAGCACATTATAATTATAATTCAGAGTGGTTGGTGTTAGGAAGGGCATCCAGCTGTAGAAACTCTGCCAGATCAGATTGGAGCCTGGTGTAGCCATCTGGTTTCACCAGTCCTCAGTCAAATCGTCCAACCCATGCTAGCATGGAGAGCGGACGTTAAACGATAATGATGATGATGATGATGAAGGCAGTGAGTTGGCAGAACTGTTTGCACACTGAACAAAAGGCCTACCAGCATCTCATCCTGTTCTTTACATTCTGATTTCAAAATCTACAGAGGTCAGCTTCGCCATTCATCCTTTCAGGGTTGATAAAATAAGTACCAGTTGAGCACCAGAGGTCAATGTAATCGACTTACTCCCTCCCCAAAACTTTCTGGCTTAGTGCCGACATTCAAAACCATTATTATTATCTTAAGGTAAATCTAAGACGTCCCAAAGTAAAGAAGTCTCAAATTTAACTATTCCAAATAAAATGCCCAGGTTAAAGATCAATGGAATTAAATATTTTCCATAATTTTCTCCGACTTCAACCTTTCACATCTCACCTTATTGGATTTCAATATCTCCATACAATATCAACTTTGACTATGAATAACATTATTTCACAGTTGAACCCAATATGGAAACAAATATAGATTTCGGTTCTGAGTAAATTAGAATTTCCTTTGGAGCTGTCAAAGAGGGGGGATTGGAAGCATGTCTTTGGAAAATGCAAGGAATCCAGTTTAAAATTCATTGACTATAGATTAATTATGTCTGCATTTGGGATTCAGTTTGGGTAATATAATATATTATGTGTGTGTATGTGTGTGAATGAGTGAGAAAGAGAGAGAGAGAGAGAGTGCATGTATGCATGAGATAGAATGGGGTATGTTTGTCTGAAAGATAGAGGGAGAGAGAGAAAGAAAGTGTGCACTTGTGAGAGAGAGAGAGAGAGAGTGTGTGTATGTGAGAGAGAGAGAGTGTGTGTGTATGTGAGAGAGAGAGTGTGTGTGTATGTGAGAGAGAGTGTATATGTATATTTAATAGAGAGAGAGAGAAAGAAAGAGTGTGTGTGTGTATTTGTGTATGTGAGCGAGAGAAACTGTGTGTGTGCATATTTATAGTCAGATATGGCTGTGTCATTTAAGAAGTTTATTGTTTCCCAGCCACATGGCTTTGGAGTCAACCCCACCGTACAGCACTTGAGCAAGTGTCTTCAGTTGCAGGCCTGCATAGACCAAAACCTTGTGAATGAATTCGGTACATAGAAACTGAAAGGAAGCCAACATACATGTGTATATATGTATGAATGTATGTATGTATGTATGTATGTATGTACGTATGTATGTATAGGCGTAGGAGTGGCTGTGTGGTATATAAAAGAGTAAAAGAGTATGTGTGTATGTATGTATGGATGTATAGTTGAATATAAATATAAGAGACTCTAAGGTTGAAACACTAAAGAGTGAAAAAAGAAAAACAGTTGGAATATATGGTATTCTCTCTCTCATCACAAACCTAAGTTTGTTTCTCTAAAAAGAAAAAAACTAAACATGTAATATGTAAACTTAGGGTTATATGCAAATAGCTTATCCAGTGCAGTTCTCAGCACTGTAACAGAATAAAGTAGGAGAGAAGAGAGGCTCATTCATTGGTTGTTAGGTGCACTACTGTATGTATTAGTGTTGTACTGTAAAGCATCAACATAGAGCTACATATCATGCAGATGAAGCAGATGCTTCTCACGGTGTTTGTATTTAGCATTCAGCTCAGGAAGGCTGACAAGTGAGCTCACTCTAAAAACAGTATAAGCCAACTCAGCCGAGCAGAAGCTCTGTAACTCTTGTAAAGCAGTGACTTAGAATCATGAGAGATATTCCATTCATATCTGACAACTTTGATACCTTTTACTTGTTTTTTTGTTTTTGTCTTTTCACATGATAAAACAAGATAAGTTATGGTGATGATCATGATTATGATAGTGAAAGATATACAGAGTTGTTGTGATGATAAACAAGATATATTTAAAGAACAAGTAATATAACTAAGTACATACACACATACATATACATACATATCTATATATATGCATATATATACATTTATACATTTACATACACAAGCACACACATATATATATATATATATATATATATATATATATATATATATATATATATATATATTCATAAAAATAATTTCTTTTTTTTTTTAGTGATATCTATATTTTATAAAAATATTTATTCTCCAATTTTAGATCAGATTTTGAATAATAATTTATCCTAAGGAAATTTTTTCTCTCAAATAACAAAATTGTATTTATGTTTTTTTTTCTCTGAAATATTGCTTATAAATTTGTGATAACTCAAAAAAAATAAATAAATAAAAGAAAAATTTGAATTATATGAGTTGAGTCGGTGGCATTTATGTTGATTCTAAATTTTTCTGCTTTCAACTTTTCTGTTATGGGTAAAACATATCAGGTCTCCAATTTTGGCACAAGGCCAGCAATTTGGGGGAGAGTATAAATCTTTTACATCGACCCCAGTACTCAACTGGTACTTGTTTTATCAACCATGAAAGAATGTCAGGCAAACTTGACTTTGGTGGAGTTTGGACTTAGAACATAATGACTGACAAAATGCCTCAAAAACATTTTGCCAGATGCTGTAACAATTTCGTCAACTCACCACCTTCATTAGTAAAACATATTTAATTTCATGTCAAGCTGAGAAAAATCTCTGTCATCCATCCATACAAGCTTGTCTTGTGCCAGTGTTGCATAAATGCACCGATGCCAGTGGCACATAAGAAGCACCCAAGATACTCTGAAAAGTGGTTGGTGCTAGAAGGGGCATCCAACCATATGTCTGCATTTGTTACTACTAGCACAACAGATAATTGGAATCTGGACAGCTCCCTGGCTGGCCAGCTCCAGTCAAACTGTCCAACAAAAGCCAAGCATGGAAAACAGATGATGATGATGATGATGATGATATTATGATGAGAGTGGAAACCCTAAAACTAGGAAAAATAACTTGCATTTTTTTTTATATCAGTAGGAGTGGCTGTGTGGTAAGTAGCTTGCTTACCAACCACATGGTTCTGGGTTCAGTCCGACTGCTTGGCACCTTGGGCAAGTGTTTTCTACTATAGCCTCAGGCCGACCAAAGCCTTGTGAGTGGATTTGGTAGACGGAAACTGAAAGAAGCCCGTCGTATATATATATATGTATATATACATGTGTGTGTTTTTTTTGTGTCTGTTTGTCCCCCAACATCGCTTGACAACCGATGCTGGTGTGTTTACGTCCCCGTAACTTAGCGGTTCGGCAAAAGAGACCGATAGAATAAGTACTAAGCTTACAAAGATTAAGTCCTGGGATCGATTTGCTCGACTAAAGGCGGTGCTCCAGCATGGCTGCAGTCAAATGACTGAAACAAGTAAAGAGTGAAAGAGTTCTCAAGCTGGCAGAAACATTGTCATGCCAGGCGAAATGCTTAGCAATATTTTGTCTGTCTTTATACATTCTGAGTTCAAATTCCGCCAAGGTTGACTTTGCCTTTCATCCTTTCGGGATCGATAAATTAAGTACCAGTTGTGTACAACGGAAGTGCATCAGCATGGCCGCAGCTCTGAGCTGAAACTACAGCAAAAAAAAAAAAAATTTTTTTTAAAAAGCCCATTTTTGGCCTGTGGACCCTCTTGATCCCTATTTTACTCTGCTGGACCCTAATAGTCCTTTGAAGTTTAAAAATCCCTATCATATTCTTAAAATTAAATATTATTAAGAATTATATTCAAAAAATTGTTTAAATGCTTTGTGTATCGTAGAAGAATAACTAATTTGGTGCAAATTATTTTTAACAACTAAATCTTATGAGGACCTCTAAGGGTCGTGTGTGGACCCTGGTTGAGAATGACTGATTTATATTCTAGCAAAAGGCAGTGAGCTGGCTGAATTATTAGCACACTAGACAAAATGCTTTGCAGTATTTTGTCCATCTTTATATTCTGGGTTCAAATTCCATCAGGGTTGACATTGTCTTTCATCCTTTTAGGGTCGATGAAAAGGTGTTTATATTCTAGTTGCTCAACCAGAGTCCATATAGCCCTTGGGGGTCCATGTAAGATTCTCTTGCTGAAATTTGTGTATAATAAATTGGTTATAAGTCCTGGGGTCGATTTGCTCGACCAAAGGTGGTGCTCCAGCATGGCCACAGTCAAAAGACTGAAACAAGTAAAAGAGTAAAAGAGATATGTCTGCAACACACAAAATACTTTAATTTTTTTAGACAATTCTTAATAATACAAGGTGTTCAAAAAGTCTCTCCGCAGTAAGTATTTTATTGCAAAATAAATATTTATAAGATGGTAGAAGACTACAAAAGAATATATTAGACTTTATAAGACTTTAAAAAAACCTTATAAGAGGTGTTGAAAGTGTCACCCTTCATTTTCAATATATAAGTTGACTCTTCTACACATGTTTTGAAATATATCTCAGAGAGTCTGACGTGGTAGATCTGTAATCTTTTCTCTAGGCACAAGGCCTTAAATTTGTGGGGATTGGGGTAGTCAGTTACACCGACCCCAGTACTCAACTGGTACTTAATTTATTATTCATTAATAAATTATTATTTATTAAGCTTGATTTACTTCCTTTATTAATTAGCATTTCAGCAAAAGATATTAATAGAATAAGTACCACGCTTCCACCACCTGCCCACCACCACCACCAAAAAAGGTTTCTATAGCTGGATGCCCTTTCTAACACCAATAACTCCGAGAGTGAAGTGGGTGTTTTTTACGTGCCACTGGCACAGGAGCCAGTCAGGTGGGCCTGGCATAGTGTTTTTTATGTGCCACTGGCATGGGAGCATGTCAGGGGATACTGGCATTGGCCATGTTCGGATGGTGCTTTTCTGAGCCACCGGCATGGGAGCCAGTCAGGGGGCACTGGCCACAGCTACGATTTTGGTTTTACTTGACTCAACAGGTCTTGTCAAGCATATCATATTGCCTGACACATCAAGGGTACACTTAATTGGGCTGGACATGTATGGCTACGATCTCACTTTAGTTGCCAGGTCTTCTCAATCACAGCATATCTCCAAAGGTCTCAGTCTCATAGTTAGACACTAGAGATTTTATTAAAATAGAGTTAGTCCAATATAACAGTGAAGAGAATATAACTATTGCATGAATATGGTTGAAAATGACTTGTTTTGATACATTATAAAGATCGTTGGTGTACATTATAAATATGACTTTCACCTGTTGTTGTTAAATTTTACCTGTTGTCATGTTACTGTCACTTGTCAAGATGTAAGTGACATAACAATTTGACTAGAAGTGTTCTTGCATATATTTACAAGATTTTAATACCTAGGCATCGATTAAATCATTAGTAAATAAATATATAACGATAAACGAACCATTAATAAGTAATATTACTGAACTCTAAACTCACCACATGAGGTTTCAACTGTCACAAGAAATGAAAGATTAAAAATCCAGAGAAATTTCCTTGATAAAACACAATAACTCAAACATGGTGCCAACAGGAAGTCTTTTAACAAGAGTTCTCAAAAATAAGACTAAACAAAGAAGAGTGCTTGTCTTCAGTCTCTGGCCCCACCCCTCAAATAGCAGTATTATTTAAACTGTGGTTTTATATCATTTAGGATTTTGTAATAGGTATAAATCTGAGTATAGGACTTTAAGAGTTAATATAACAGTGTGTGATTGTGAGGAAATTTAGCTTCTATTACTGGGGAGTCAATTGATCACACAGATGCCCCATCATTTGTACAGTAATCATTTAAATGTTTTGTTTGTTTTACCAAACAACAACTTAAATTGTGCTTATGTCTTGGTTTTGGATTTGGTAATTAATGTGGATATCTGCTGTATAAGACTTTAAGATTAAAGGAAGCTGAGTGTGATTTTGAGGTGATTTAGCCCCTATTTCAAGGGAATCAATCTCCCAAACACAGATCCATCATCAACACAAGAATCATATATATAAATATCTTTTCTATAATAATAAACATGAAATTCTGTCTGTCTGTCCATCTGGGACCCCTGTATCTCAGTCTACATAGACATATTATATACCTTTTTGGAATCAAGATGATCCTAGGATTGAAAATCTGCCCTTCATCTGGTTCTTGAACATTCAGCACTTGGGATCAGGTCTGGGTGAGGATTTGTTATAATATGCTAACAGTTCAAAATTCAAATTGTCAGCACTCAGAAGGGTTTGTGTAACACAATAGTTCTCAGTCAAGGTCCAATGGCCCTTGGAAGTCCACATAAGATTTTGCTATTAAAATGTACATGCAAAAAAATTGGATATACTTCTACATTACACAAAATATTTCAACAATTCTTTTCACATAATTTCTAATAATATTTTAACTATAAAAATAATATGAGACTTTTTTTACACATTAAATGGCTATAGGGGTCCAGTAGATTAAAATATGAATCAAAGAGGCCCATAGGCAAACACTGGTGTCACACATATCTAAGGACCAGCTCTCCTTCAGGTCCAGCCTATTATAAAATCCATCATCTCTTTTACTGGCCAGATTTGCTGTCTGCAACATCATCCTACCATTATTGATTACAGAAATATGGGCATACCTGCAGAAAAGGGCCTCTTTATAAATTTTGAAATACATTTTGGACAGGGTAAATATAATCATTGTGCAGTTTGTTATGTTATCTTTGACTTGTTTCAGTCATTAAACTGCGGCCATGCTGGGGCATTGCCTTCAAGAATTTTTAGGCGCAGGCATAGCTGTGTGGTAAGAAACTTGTTTCCCGACCACATGGTTCTGGGTTCAGTCCTATTGCATGGCACCTTCGGCAAGCATCTTCTATAGAGTGGATTTGATAGATGAAAACTAAAAGCCTGTTCTATATATATATATATATTCCATCTTCCATCTTTCATTTGCTACAAATATATATATAAATACATATGTATATATTTGTGTGTTTGTGTCTGTGTTTTTCCCCTCAACCATTGCTTGACAACCTATGTTGGTGTGTTTATGTCCCCATAACTTAATGGTTTGACAAAAGAGACTGATAGAAGAAGTACTAGGCTCACAAAGAATAAGTCCTGGGGTTGATTTGTTCAACTAAAATCCCTTAAGGTGGTACTCCAGCATGGTCGCAGTCCAATGGTTGAAACAAGTACTTAGTTTGTTTGTTTTTTTTTAAGCCTGGTACTTATTCTATCAGTCTCTTTTTGCTGAACAGCTAGGTTACAGGGATGTAAACACACCAACACCAGTTGTCGAGCAATGGATGAGGGATGCAAACACAGTGTAGGGCAAACACAAACACAAAGACACACACATACACACACACACACACACGCATGCACACATGCACAAATGCACACACATACACAAATGCACACGCATACACAAATGCACACACAGATATATACACACACAGTCATTCAACTAAAAAATTCACAAAGGTGGTGCTCCAGCATGGCTGCAGAGTCTAATGACTGGAACAAGTAAGAGATAAACAAGAAAAGATTTTCTTAAAAGTTATGAGAAAACAAACTCAGCAAAGACATATTTGCATAAGTTATAGAATGACTAATGCTATGGCCTATTCGTTTGCAGAAGATTACAGCAAGCGCTAACAATGGCAGAAGTCTGCTATATATATATTTACAACTGCACAGTATGGTTATCAATGTGAAAAATAGTAATGGTGATTCCATGATTTATGCAATATAACTGGGCTAGAAGTAGGTTTGTATAAAGAGATTAGTAATGTAATATCTCTTAGGATACGGATTATGTTTAGAAAGAAGAATTTCAAACCAGATAATGAGAAAAAGTCTCCTTAGAAATGACTGTAAGTTAATTAGTGAAGAGGAAAACAAAAAGGAAAACTGTAATATTGGTGGCACTCTTGTAGTGTTCGTTAGGGGTATATAGTCATGTAATAAAGCTTGATTGATATGTTCTATCTTTTCTCTTTTATGAGGGGGTGCTGAACATTTCTGGCTTTAAGGGCTTCACGAAAGGCCTGGTTGGAGGCCCAAGCTTCTGAGTTCTTTTACAAGGCTTACTGCAATAAATGTGTGATTCTGAGAGGAGAATAAGTTCAGTAAAATCATAATTAACTTATCCTCCTGTGTTTTCTTTTACCCAAAGCCAGGAACTTTTCAACTCACCCTCATATACGTATATATATATATATATATATATATATATATATATAAGTTACTTACCACACAGCCACTCCTGCGCCTTATATATAATTTTAAGCAACACATAATCGCTGATGTTGCAACAAGCTAAAAAGTTAGTTCTAAAATCTCTGTAAGAGATGAACGCCGTAGCTGTACTGGAAAGCAATGTCTGTTGCCACTTCAACATGGTTGTTCCAGTCAAACAGACGTTACTGTGATATTTTAACCCCAGAAGGACATCTTTTAAAAATAACAGTAATGTCTATTCAAATAGAACAGCCATGTTGAAGTGGTGACAAACATTACTTGCCAGTACAGCTACTGTGTTCATCTCTTACAGAGACTTTAGAACTAGTTTATTTGCTTGGTGATTATCATTATTATTATCACTATTATTATTATTATTGATGGCACCTGTACCCAGTGTTGCGTTTCTGGCACTTATGCCTGTGGCCTGTGTAAGGACTTTTGAGCGAGATCGTTGCCAGTGCCCCTGGACTGGCTCTTGTGTGAGTGGCACATAAAATACACCGGTTTGAGCGTGGCCATTGCCAGTACCGCCTCACTGGCCTTCGTGCGGGTGACACGTAAAAAGCACCCACTACACTCACTGAGTGGTTGGCGTTAGGAAGGGCATCCAGCTGTAGAAACTATGCCAAATCAGATTGGAGCTTGGTGTAGCCATCAGGTTTCACCAGTCCTCAGTCAAATCGTCCAACCCATGCTAGCATGGAAAGCAGACGTTAAACGATGATGATGATGATGATTATTATTATTATTATTCTTATTATTATTATCATTATTATCATCATTATTTTGGTTTCTTTTAAAGCTTGTTTGAATATTTATATTAACAGAGTTATGTTAAACCAACAATTTTAATGCAATGTCATGCAGTTACAACTTATCAAATTATTTGTAAACCAAAAACTGTAATAAAGAAAAACCGTGTTGATACAATTTTTTTCCCTCAAACCAGAATTCACTAATTTAATTTAAATTCTCTTTAAGTTTTTCAAAAAAATAAAGAAGGAAACTTAAAACCAACAACAACTTCTCAACTCAATTCAACTAAACTGGCTTTTGATAATGTATTGCTCACTTTAAAATAGACTTACACTTATTGTATAGATTAAATTAAATGTTGCTTTGGAACTCATATAACAAAATCAAACATGCATTTCTTTATAAAAAATGGAAACGAAAATATAAAGTGTGAGTGTTATTAGATAAAAGACTGAGTGATAACATGAGAAAAAAATGTGTTAAAAATATGCTTAAAATATATTAAATACACAATTTATGAATTTTCATTTTTTTTCCTACTTATAAATTTAGAATGAAATTTACTCATTGATGTGATTGGATAACTAAATTTCATTTCCGTTTACAACAGATCCTATGTTATTTTTTTTAAAGGAAAATGAAAAATATTTTAGACGAGCATGGGTATTGGCTATGTGTAATTCACTTTGTAGCTATGTGGTTTTGGGTTCAATCCTGCCGTTTGGTATTTTGGGGTAAGTGTCTTCTACTTATATCCCAAGGTTGTCAAATGCTTTGTGAGTGAATTTAGAAGGCAGAAACTGTATGAAAACCTGTCATCGTTCTCTCTCTCTCTTTATCTCTCTCTCTCTCTCTCTCTCTCTCTCTCTCTCTTCCTATCTATCTATCTATTTATCTATCTATTTACATCATCATCATCGTTTAACGTCTGCTTTCCATGCTAGCATGGGTTGGAAGATTTGACTGAGGACTGGTGAAACCAGATGGCTATACCAGGCTCCAATCTGATTTGGCAGTTTCTACAGCTGGATGCCCTTCCTAATGCCAACCACTCAGAGAGTGTAGTGGGTGCTTCTATGTGCCACCGGCACGAAGGCCAGCCAGGCGGTACTGGCAACGGCCACGCTTAAAATGGTGTATTTTACGTGCCACCTGCACAAGAACCAGTCCAGTGGCACTGGCAACGATCTCGCACAAAAGTCTTTACACGTGCCACAGGCACAAGTGCCATATATATATATAAATATAAATATTTATATATGTATATATATATATATATATATATATATATATATATATATACACA
>NC_069007.1:5644768-5646471 GCF_001194135.2 Octopus bimaculoides
ATATATATATATATATATGTTTATTTACATTCCATATTCCACCCTGTAAATGAATTCCTCGCAATTTCAAGAATGAACATGTGCAACTTTAATGATTGGTTCTTCTAAATGATAACATACTCTCTGAGTCTTTAAGGCTGATGCAAGTTTATGGCTGCTGGTCCTGCACTATTGTAATTCCTTATTATATCAAAGCTTTTAGCTTCCCAGAAATGGTTCATGCTTAAGCACAATTAGTTTACTCGAGAGTGTTTGTTCATGGCAGTCCCTATAAATTACATTTCGGATTGTCTATTATTGAGTCACAATTGATGGCTCAGGAATTCATTATTCCCTTTGCAATCGGATGCTAATGTTTAATCATCTGATTGCTTTTTTTTATGTCATCATCATCATCATCATCATCATCATCATCATCATCATCATCATCATCATCATCATCGTCATCATCATCATCACCATCGCCATTTTTGTTGTTGTTGTCGACGTCGTCGTCGTCATCATCATCATCATCGTCATCATTGTTGTTGTCATTATTATTATCATCATCATCATCATCATCATTATTATTATTATCATTATTATTTTGTAATCTGTCAATATATCTTTTTTTAGAAAAAGCTAATCCATTTTGGTTGAGTGTGTGTGATCATTTTCCAATCGATTTCTGCTATTCCCATCAGATGGTGAAACGGTAACTGCAACTAAATACGGTGCGACATTCAAAATCCCCAAAAAACGAAACTGGGAGCTTCGATCTGTGCTAGGTCTTCCATAACAAGTCAATCAACCGCAAACAACATTTAAGCATAAGTTTTTTTTCCCTTTTTTTTTTGTTCTGTTGACTTGTGTCAATCGTTCCTTCATTTTGCTGCTTGATGTAAACAGTGATATTCACAAACAACCCCTTGAGCTAGTTATGTATTGAATGGTTCCTATCCTTTATTCTTGCATTTGCTCATAAGCAGCTACCATATGTTTATATAGCGGAAAGAGAGGGAATAGTGAAGAAGAAGAAGTCCTATCTCTGTGTTATATTCATCTGGTTGTATTTATTTTAGCTCCATTTCTAGTTATTAGCAATTTTCTCATGGGTTGAATCCACTAGATTGTTGATATTCTGATAAAAGCCTGTTGCATCTATCTATCTATCTATCTATCTATCTATCTATCTATCTACATATACATACATACATATATATATATATATATATATATATATATATGTAACTATTTGCACTATGGGTATATGCCTATTGGTATGTTGATTAAAGCACGTTCACCATTTGGGCTACCTGATGTCATCCAGAGTTACGATATAATTTTCACTGGATCTGAATCAGGAAGTCTGTAGTGTTTGTTGAGTTTATAAAGATTCATACTAAATCCATCTTCTGCTTTCCCTTATCCATTATACATACATACATACGTACATACATACATACATACATACAGATATATATATATATATGTGTGTGTGTGTAATTGATAAGGTAAAACATATATATAAACAGGCCTGGCTGCATGGTAAGAAATTTGCTTCCCAACCACATGATTTTGGGTTCAGTCTCATTGCATGGCACCTTGGACAAGCATCTTTTACTATAGCTTTGGGCTAAGTAAAGCATTGTGAGTGGATTTGCCATATACAAACTGAAAGAAGCCCAGCATAATATATATATATATATATATATATATATATA
>NC_069007.1:5646924-5648070 GCF_001194135.2 Octopus bimaculoides
CATGATAACACTTCCAATCAATTAAGATCAGAAGCCATGAGAGTCACTGCCTGGTACTGCATCCATTATTATTATTATTATTATTATTGTTATTATTATTATTATTATTATTATTACTATTATTATTATTATGATTTAAGGCAGTGAGCTGGCAGAATCGTTCACATCCTGGGCAAAATGCTTAGCGGCATTTTGTTCATCTTAACGTTCTGAGTTCAAATTCTGCCTAGGTTGGCTTTCCCTTACTTCTTTTCAGGGGTCAATAAAATAAGTACCAGTTGAATACTAAGGGTCGAAGTAATCGACTAACGCCCCCCCCCTAAAATTTCAGGCTTTGTGCCTTCAGCAAAAAAGAGTATTATTATTATTATTATTATTATTATTATTATTATTATTATTATTATTATTACTATTATTCCTATCATTATTATTGTTGTTGTAATTATTATTATTACTATCATTATTACTATTATTTTTATCATTATCATATTAAATTTCCTTTTCGCTTATGTTTTCCATGTTTTACCATAATTCTATTCTATTTCTATTGAAAGATTTCTGGTTCTGCTAGTTTGAATACATCTTCTGCCAATTCTGTTGTCTGCTTATTTTAAGAATTAAGTTAACGGTGGTTCTTCTCAGTTTTGCTTTCCTGGTTTTGTGTTTTGATAATTTTACTTTCGAGTAGGAAATGTGACATGATGATGGATGAACTAATAATAAATGAATTTTTTTTACAATCTGAATACATACATACTCACACACATATGCACATACATACATACATACATATATATGCACGTGCGTGTTTGTTCATTCATGCATATGTATGTGTGTGTGTATGTATATATATATATATATATATATATATACATTTTTTTTTTTTTTTACTTGTTTCAGTCTTTTGACTGTGGCCATGCTGGAGCACCGCCTTTAGTCGAGCAAATCGACCCCAGGACTTATTCTTTAGAAGCCTAGTACTTATTCTATCGTTCTCTATTGCCGAACTGCTAAGTTACGGGGACATAAACATACCAGCATCGGTTGTCAAGCGATGTTGGGGGACAGACACACAAACACATACACACATACATATATATATATACATATATACGACGGGCTTCTTTCAGTTTCCGTCTACCAAAT
>NC_069007.1:5651754-5654362 GCF_001194135.2 Octopus bimaculoides
TATATATATATATATATATATGTATATATGTATACATATATGTACACAGACATACGTATATATACATATATATATGTGTGTGTGTGTGTGTGTGTGTCTAATTGTTTATTTAAAGATCACAATACATGTCTTTATGTGCTACTAATTGTTTCATATATTAAGAAAACTCAAACATATTCTTCAGGTGCAAACCACATATTATAACGAATTAAAAAATTTGAATAATAGAAGAGATGTAAAAAAAAAATGGAGAACGCAGCTTAAAGAAAACACAGACAGCAAACAACAGAAAACAAATAACAGAAACTAAAATGTAAAAAATGAAATAAAATGTAAAAAGGTAAAAGAGTTGTCCTCCTTCGACCTTAAATGATAAAGGTGGAAAGATATCAAATCAGTCAGGAATAGGTGGAATTTTCCAATTCTTCAAATGCAACCACTGAAAATTTCTGACCCGGTGTTCGGTAGAGATTTAGGGATCTTAGATCTGAAGAGGATCTGTGCTCTTTCAGCCAAACAAAGTCTACATATATTCAATTCATTCACATAAAGTATAGATTTCTCAATTGCTTTCAATTTAATCACATGTGGTGATTAAGTCCGTACGTAGCTCGCCAACTTAGTAGTTTTACTTTTGTCCCTTATGTCGGAAGGAGGCTATGCAATTGTCAGGAAAGACCAATAGAATAAGTACTAGGCTTGCAAAGAGTAAGTCCTGGGGTTGATTTGTTCACTAAAAGGCGGTGCTCCAGCTTGGCCACATTTGAATGACTGAAACATGTAAAAGTATAAAGGAATATATTTATATCTATATCTGGCGCAGGAGTGGCTGTGTGGTAAGTAGCTTGCTTACCAACCGCATGGTTCGGGGTTCATTCCCACTGCGTGGCACCTTGGGCACATGTTTTCTACTATAGCCTCGGGCCAACCATAGCCTTGTGAGTGGATTTGGTAGACGGAAACTGGAAGAAGCCCGTCGTATATATATATATATATATATATATATATATATATATATATATGTGTGTGTGTGTGTGTGTGTGTATGTGTGTGTCTATGTTTGTGTGTCTGTGTTTGACCCCCCACCATCGCTTGACGACTGATGGTGGTGTGTTTACGTCTCTGTAACTTAGCGGTTCAGCAAAAGAGACCGATAGAATAAGTACTAGGCTTACAAAGAATAAGTCCTGGGGTCGATTAGCTCGACTAAAAAGGTGGTGCTCCAGCATGGCCACAGTCAAATGATTGAAACAAGTAAAAGAGTAAAGAGAGTATCTATCTACCCATCTATCTGTCTACGTGTATGTGTGTGTGTGTGTGTGTGTGTGTGTGTGCTGTATGCGCACACACACACAAACACACGCATATGTATATACATACACACATACATACCTAAGTATGGCTGTGAGATTAAGAATTTTACCACCCAACCCCTGTATGGCACTTTGGGCCAATGCCTCCTTCTATAGCTCCAAGCTGATCAAATCTTTGTGTGTAAATTTGGGAGATAGACTGGACTTCTTCTCTAAACAATATGAAGGTCAACTCTACTTGACTCTTTGTCAATTCATTGTTAGAAAAACGGTGAATGTATCATTTTATCTGGAGGTGTTTCTAGATAGGTTGACCAGTTTTATTTAGCAAACAATGTGAAGATCAACTCTAACCTAACGCTTTGTCAAGTCATTGCTATAAAAAAAAGATGAATGTATCATTTTTATCTCGTGGTGTTTTTCATGGTTTATTCAAAATAAAATGTTTAACAGAAAAACTTTTAAAGATTCTTGTTGAGAAACAACAAGCGCTGATATTACCAAACGTTGAATTACAAGTTAAGAGAAATCAATAGATTTTTGAGTTAAATAAGGAAGAACTGATAATGCAATAGAGAAAATAGAATTTCCGACTGCTGCTACTGCTGCTGCTGTTGCAGCTGTTGCTGCTGCTGCTTGAAGTCTTTTACTCTGACAGATCGTGAATAATTGCTTCATCTATTGTTTGATATATATTTTTATTATTTATTTACATTAACTTTGTAATTTCTGTTTCCTTTTTTGGTTATTGTATTATTGTTACACTAATGAGCAGAATATTCCGGAATGGTAACGAAGAGAGAGAAGAGGAGGGAGAAGGGGAAGAGGGTGGGGAAGAAGGGGGAGAAGAGGGGAAAGGTAGAGAGAATAATTACAAAATGATATATCGCTCATATAATTTTGGTAATTGTAATGAAGTAAAAATAGAAAGTGTTAACCACTCTTTAATTTCCAGTGATGTATGGTGCTTGTTGCCGCAATGTGTGCCACTACTTTAAATCCCTTATTTTGGCATTTAGTATGAAACCTGTCGACCAGTTTTGACTCTGGTGCCTAACATTCAGATTGTTTTACAGGTACAGACAATTATGTTCCTTTGTTTCTCATTCAAATGTCTTAGTGTTAGGTCACATATATGAGATTGTGATTTCAATGTCATTCCATACATTTATCAATCATCTTACAAATACACGTCGTCGTCTAGCACAGGTTATGGTTTCGAGATTTTCTCCCATAGTCTAACAAACTTTTGTTTCTCTTATAAATGATACAATTGATTATATATATATATATAT
>NC_069007.1:5655268-5656124 GCF_001194135.2 Octopus bimaculoides
ACAAGCAAAAGGACAAGGAAAAATATATACTAATATATATATATATATATATATATATATATATATATATATATACATACACACACACACACACACACAAATAGACATATGTATACACACACAGACACACACACACACACACACACACACACATATGTATATATATACTCTATAATGTTCTACACTCATAGAATAGATAAGAAAAGAAACCACAGGCATTTGTCAAATGTTACATATCGAATAGGAAGAGGAGGATGAGGAGGCAGAGAGGAAGCAGAATCAAAGAAAGATGACAACAAAGTGTTCAAAAGACAATAAAAATGTAGCTGAAAAGATTTCCAATTCGCTTTCAAGAAATATCCAAATTACCAGGATGAAATTCAATTCCAATTTAAATAAATAGATTTAAAATGAAGAATTCAATGAAAGAATAGAAAATGGAATTTGCCATTATTGCTTGAGGAAGGTTTTGTTTAGCTGTGGAATATTAGCTCTACTGATAATTGCTTTTAAGTTTGTGTTTGAGGTTTGATTTTGTAGCATTTTATGTTTTACAGGAATTCTGTGTTCAAAATATGTGTGGAGAGGAAAATTCTATATCTGAGTGTATATATGAAAGGGTTAAAGGAGAAAGAAGGAGAGAAGGATAGGTGAGAGAGGGGGAGAGATAGAGAGGGGGAGTGACAGAATGAGAGAGATGTTGTATGTGGAAATGTATATAATCTATGAATGGAGGGATTGATATATTATTATACTTACATATTCCTTATACATACATGAGTATATAATCATTATGCATACATCAATATATATATATATATATATATATATATATATATATATATATATATATATA
>NC_069007.1:5656183-5658683 GCF_001194135.2 Octopus bimaculoides
GAGAGAGAGAGACAGAGAGATGTACACACACATATATACATGAATATACAGTCATTATGCATACATCAATATATATATATATATATATATATATATATAGAGTGAGAGATAGATAGATAAATAGATAGATAGATAGATAGATAGATAGATATACACACACGTGTACATATATATATATTATATTTATATGGATGTATGTATTTATTAATATGCATGTATGTGTATATGTATGCATGTACGAAAAGAGAGATAGACAAAAATTTTGTGTGGTTCTTTATTTTTGGTAAAGAATTTTTTGTTCAATGCATGCATGCATACACACATACACACCCACACACACCTATGTGTACACCCCTCCACACACCTATGTGTACACCCCCACCCCCACACACATATATCTTGAAAGGAGTAGGGAGAGAGAGATTATGGAGATTCTCAAAGACAGAGATAACTTTATTCTTTTGAAGAAGAAACAAAAGATTAAAATATTTTCCAAAGCTGATTTTCTTCTGCAATTACGAACCAGAAGTTGACATTTCACAGAATTCAGTAATTGTACATGTTAATCTTATGCTGCCGAATATACAATAGACTTGCAATTGTGTTTCCATGTGAATTATTATAGAATCTCCTGCCTCTGTTCCTCAACACACATCCATTTATTATCTGTCAACTTATGCTTGTCTTTAATTACAAGTCTACATATTTTTAAAAGCTTTTCAAAAGCGCTTAGATAGAATTTCGTTATATTTTTAATGCTGAAATTTCCTTTCCCTCCTCTTATTCTTGACTTCAGCAGAGCCGATGCCATGAATAAATGCATTTGTGAATTATGAGAAGATCATTATTTCCATTATCACATTTTAACTCTTTAGCCATATGCACCCCAAATATTCTGCTTGTTTTATTTTCAAACTGGTCGTATCGAGCCTGTCACACCTATCCTGCAATGTCATTCTAAAAGTAAACAATCATATCAATGAAACCTCAAAGTTGTGAGATAATGCATGATTAATTCAAAACTGTGAATTTTGTTGTTGGCACTCCGTCACTTACGGCAATGAGGGTTCCAGTTGATCCGATCAACGGAACAGCCTGCTCGTGAAATTAACGTGCAAGTGGCTGAGCACTCCACAGACACGTGTACCCTTAACGTAGTTCTCGGGGATATTCAGTGTGACACAGTGTGACAAGGCTGACCCTTTGAATTACAGGCACAACAGAAACAGGAAGTAAGAGTGAGAGAAAGTTGTGGTGGAAGAGTACAGCAGGGTTCGCCACTATCCCCTGCTGGAGCCTCATGGAGCTTTAGGTGGTTTCGCTCAATAAACACTCACAACATCCGGTCTGGGAATCGAAACCGCGATCCTATGACCGCGAGTTCGCTGCCCTAACCACTGGGCCATTGCGTCTCCACAAAAACTGTGAATAAAGAAGGATTATATTTGACAGGATAATCCGTTTACTAAAGGGTGCTAGTAGCAGGCCCAAAATATTCTACCTGTTTTATGTCCAAACTGGTCAGATCCAACCTCTCACACTTAACCTATAATGTCATTCTACAAATATACAAACACACCATTGTAATCTCAAAGTTACAAGATAACGCTTGATTAATTCAAAACAAAGTGAATAAAAAAACTTTACATTTGACAGAGTAATCAGAATGCTAAAGGATTAAAATTGCCCTACCAGTCCCAGCATGAATGAAATAAGTAAATGATTGTATTTCGGCCAGAGTTCTTTCATCACACTTCTGTGACCTCATCAGTGGTCATTTGCTTTCTTCTTTCTTGTTTGTGTCTCTCCTGACTAACAATCTGCCATTTTGTATTCCTGTTGTATGTGTCTTTATTTGCACATGCGTATATCCCTATGTGTGTCTATGTTTAGTAAGTGTGCGTGTGGAGATGTGTATGGTACCTCCATTATCACATTCTCACACATTCCCCCCCACACACACTTGAAATATTGGTGTGGAATAAACAATAATTGATGGGGGCCCATCTTGAAGAATCTTTAGTCATATAAATTGATTTCAATTCTTATGTTTTTGTAAGCCTGGTACTTTATATATATATATATATGATGACCTTTCAGTTTCTGTCTACCAAATCCATTCGCAAGGCTTTGGTTGATCCAAGGCTGTAGTTTAGAAGAGGTTTGCCCAGGGTGCCACACAGTGGGACTGAACTCAGAACTATGTGATTGGAAAGCATGCTTCTTACTACACAGCCACAACATACATATATATGTGTGTGTGTGTGTGTGTGTGTGTGTGTCTTTGAGTCTGTGTTCTTCCCACATCGTGGAGGCGCAATGGCCCAGTGGTTAGGGCAGCGCACTCGTGCTCATAGGATCGCAGTTTTGATTCCCAGACCGGGTGTTGTGAGTGTTTATTGAGCAAAAACACCTAAAAGCTGCATGAGGCTCCGGCAGGGGATGGTGGCGAACCCTGCTGTACTCTTCCACCACAACTTTCTCTCACTCTTTCTTCCTG
>NC_069007.1:5663683-5665115 GCF_001194135.2 Octopus bimaculoides
AATTTGAAATTTATCTTGAAGTTCGCTTTCGTTTACTTCGTAATGTGGGTTTATTTAGTCACTGCATGGAGAGGTTTGCATGTGTGTGCGTGTGTGTGTGTGTGTGTGTGTGTCTGTGTGTGTGTGTGTGTGTGTATGTGTGTGTGTGTGTGTGTGTGTGTGTGTGTGTAAATGCTGTTCTTGTCGTTGTTTGACATAAAGTGAATCTCAATCAATTAATAATGATTAAACATTGTCATCATCATTGTCATTATCACCATCATCATCATCATCATCACTGTCATCTTCTTCATTATTGTTATCATCGTCATCGTCATATCCTTATCATCATCACATCGTCATCATCATCATCAATGTCATCATCCTTGACGATGATGATATATATAAACATCACTTATGGCTGAAGGATTAAAATTAATCAAAGGACATATTAAGTATGTCTGCCTGCTGGAAATAACAGTCAAAACTCTTATTTAAATCGCCAAAATACTCTTTTACTTGTTTCAGTCATTTGACTGCGGCCATGCTGGAGCACTGCCTTTAGTCGAGCAAATCAACGCCGGGACTTATTTTTTGGAAGCCTAGTACTTATTCTATCGGTTTCTTTTGCCGAACCGCTAAGTTACGGGGACGTAAGCACACCAGCATCGGTTGTCAAGCAATGTTGGGGGGACAGACACAGACACACAAACATATACACACACACACACACATACACACATATATATACATATATATGACGGGCTTCTTTCAGTTTCCGTCTACCAAATCCACTCACAAAACTTTGGACGGCATGTGGCTATAGTGGAAGACACTTGCCCAAGGTGCCACGCAGTGGGACTGAATCATGTGGTTCATAAGCAAGCTACTTACCACACAGCCACTCCTACGCCTATATATATATATATATATATATATATATATATATATATATATATATATATACATATATATATATATACAGAATGTGCTTCTTTCTCACAAGGCTTTGGTTGCCTATGTTGTCATGCAGTAGGACTGAACCTGGAACCAAATGGTTGGGAAGCAGGCTTCTTACCACACAACCACCTCTGTGCATCAATGTATGTATATGTTTGTGTATGGAAATGGAAGAAATAGTACTCAATACAGAATATAATTAAATCTAACAAGATAACGAGTGAAGCCTCAGCTTGAGGATATAAGTCTGTGTACATGTGTACTTGTGTGTGTTTGTGTGTGTGTGTCTGTGTGGGTTTAGTGATCTAAGAATCCATACATCAAAAAAAAACCTCGGCTCATATATTTATCAGTAGAGTGGGGATATACACATTAAGATTAATGTGTGTGTGCATGTATATATATATATATATATATATATATACAAGCACACACAGATATATATTTATATACATATATATATATATATATACATATATACAAGCACACACAG
>NC_069007.1:5670544-5670769 GCF_001194135.2 Octopus bimaculoides
CTCTATATATATATATATATATATATATATATTTGACAGGAAGGACAACAAAAGAAAGACAGAGAACTTGATATTATGCAAAGAGAGGAATTTATCTGTAAAAATATGTGACACTTATTCAGTAGCTGTGATAAAACTCCGAGTTTCGGTTGGAGCCCACGCCAATATCTCTTCAGTTATCCGGCCAATTGAAAATTCCTCTGGAAAAAAAAAAAAAAAAAAAAA
>NC_069007.1:5670822-5672052 GCF_001194135.2 Octopus bimaculoides
AAATTGGTTGGATAACTGAAGAGTTGGCGTGGGCTCCCACCCTGGCATCCGAAATTTTGGAGTTTTATCACGGCTACTAAATAAGTGTCATACACACACACACACACACACACACACACACATATATATATATAAATATATATATATGTATATTTAAATGCAGGCATGGCTGTGTGATACTACTACTACTGCTATTATTATTGTTATTACTGAGGTACTGAGCTACAGAATTGTCCATGCATTGAACAAAATGCTTAGCAGCATTTCCAATATTGTGATTCTGTCAAGTCACAACAAGAACCTCAGACAGACAGTACCCTATGCAGTATGTGCACACTCCCAAGCAAAGCTGATTTTTGCAATACACCAAGGTTGTAGTGCATTCATAAAGTGTCCAGATGCTTCTTCAGGCTGCGTGATCTTTGATGTTGTTGTTGTTGTTGTTATCATTATTATTATTATTATTACTTTCAAATTAATCACAGATGTTATATTATACAAGTCCCCAGCTGAGCTCAACTAAATATCACAAGTAATTGCTGTTTAAAAATAAAAGAGGTTGGATTATAATTGTCTTATTTCATATAATCTCTTTAGTGTATAACATCCTTTTGGCTAATGTTTATTTCTAATTTCGATTGTTAATAGAACAAACATTTCTTTGTTTCAACAGAATTATCGGCTTAGAACCCAGAACAAAAAAAGGCTATTCATTTATCTGTTATTTATTTATCTATTTACTTTATGTGTGTGTTAAAAATATTAAAGGATAAAGAGATTAGTGTGAAATGATTCAGTTTGTATGAAAAAAAAAAACTGGTAAAAAATGTGAAAAAATTACAAATGGAAAAGAAAATGGCATTTTATGTTACGCTGATAAAAACTCAGCTATTAATTGAACAAATTAAATAATGAAAGCTATTAACTCACTTAATTGGAAAGTAATATATTTGTGAAATATGGACAAAAATGATTTACTGATTAATTCATTTCAAATAACATGGTAACATGCCCTTTTAATAATTTTCCACCAATTAGGTTTGCTCTATGTGCAGATGCAGAGCCATAGCTACTTAGATCCATCGTTTAATTGATTTCATATGAAAGGCTGACCTTCTCTACCAAAATCAGGTCGGTTGCCAGTAGTTATTGACTTCCTACTGTGATATATATACATACTTATATATATATATATATATATATATATATATATATATATATATATATATA
>NC_069007.1:5674118-5682288 GCF_001194135.2 Octopus bimaculoides
GGGACCTTGAAGACTGCTAGAAAGCGGGAAAGTATACTAGCCCCTATATATATTTAATACTCAGTATTTCATATATTCAATAAGACATTCAATACTTCATTTCACTCCACTATATATACTATATATTCCATATTTTATATAAAACAAAAAATTTTATAAGAATATAGATAAAACATAAAAAACAGAGTTGGAATTCTTTTGAATAATATATTCCTCTATACACTATCATACAAACCCCTTTTTTTTTAACTTTTAAAATTTATATATGTAAATATATATATATATATATATATATATGGGTCGAAACAATTGTAGTGATCAATGAAGATTTTTGTATATTCCATTATCTTCTGTCTCTCTCATTAATTTATACATGCATATATATATATACACACAGACACATACACACACACTCACACTCACACACAAACCCCCACACCACCACACATATACACACACATCCACACACAGATATACATACATACATATCACATAGAAAAATGCAAGCTAGAAAAACAATATTAAGACTATAAACCTGGAAAATTACAGGATAAGTTCTTATACTTGGGAAAGTTCAGGACAACCTATTACATGTGGTAAAGTACAGAACAAGAAAATTTTTACTTAAAATATTGCAGCTAACGATAAAATTTCAAATAAAATATTTAGATTTAGAAAACATTAGCTTTTATTACAACTAAAAATTTTATTACAAGTTAGTTTTTCTATTTGTTATTACTTGTTACTTCTATTAAAAGTAAAAAAATAACTCAATTAAAATAATTTTTGCACATTAAAAAATTCATTTTTTTAATTATTATATCGAAAATTGAAAATAGGTTATAAAAAATAATAATAGTACATAATTAGTTAATACAATAAATAGGATAATACAAAAATTAATTATATTTTACAGTAAAATCTACCTGGAACAACAAATTCACAGAAAAATTTGCTTAATTTATTGGCAAGTCTTGAGCCAATAACCTATTCTTTACATAATGAATTTGCCTACCATATATACTATTCTACTTTGCATAAAACTTTAGCTATATCGGTACATCTGGCTCTCATTTCTTAAGTATTCTAATATGTCACTATTTTAACAAAATGATGGTACCTTTTTTAATTATAATGTTACTTTGTAAATTAAAATAAAATAATTTTTAATATTTAAATTTTATCCTTAGCTGCGATATCTTAAGTAAAAATTTCTTGTTTCTATACTTTACCAGATGTAATAAGTTGTCCTGAACTTTTCCATATGTAATAGCTTGTCCTGTAATTTTCCAGGTTAAGAATATAATTCCCCTTGCTCAAATTTTCCCATGTAATCCATGTTTTTTCCAGGCTATTCTATGATACTAATTAATAACGTGTCAAATGTGGCAATTAGCAGTGTCATTACTCTTTTACTATTTTAATTGTTTCAGTCATTTGACTGTGGCCATGCTGGTGCACCGCCTTTTAGTTGAGCAAATCGACTCCAGGACTTATTCTTTGGAAGCCTAGTACTTATTCTATCGGTCTCTTTTGCCGAACCGTTAAGTTATGGGGATGTAAACACACCACCATCGGTTGTCAAGCGATGGTGGGGGGACAAACACAGACACACAAACACACATGCATATATATATATATACATATATACGACGGGCTTCTTTCAGTTTCCGTCTACCAAATCCACTCACAAGGCTTTGATCGGTCCGAGGCTATAGTAGAAGACCCTTGCCCAAGGTGCCACGCAGTGGGAATGAACCCAGAACCATGTGGTTGGTAAGCAAGCTACTTGCCACACAGCCACTCCTGCGCCTAGAATTGATAACTTTTTCCTGATCCCAGTGATGCCGGTGACAGATAATGATAATGATGACAACAATGATAATGATGATGATTATGACAATGACGATTATAACAGCAATGATGACAATGATGGTGCTACTGCTGCTGCTGACGACGATGATAATGAGAGTGGCAATAATAATGTTGTCAAAGATGATGGTAACGATGATGACAACGACAATGATGCTGCTGCTAATGATGAAGCTGATGTTGCTGCTGATGATGCTGATGCTGATGATGATGAGGATGATGATGATGCTACTGGTGATGATGGTTATAAAGACAATAATGACGACAATGGCAACGATGATGACGATGATGATAATGATGGTGACGATGATCACAACGATGTCAAAGACGACAATAATGATGACAACAATGATAACGTCAACGATGAAGATGACAAAGATGATAAAGACGACGATGCTGAATTATATATACATTCAACACATGCTAGTATCTGTTGCAAGCTGATCATTATGACATTGTTCAACAGAAGCCAATCATTGCTCTGATACGGTCAATCGAAACAAATTAATTTCCTTCCACGCATCACTGAACTCGTTACATCGGTTTCACAGTCGTCACACTGTTGCTCTGTCTCTTCAAAAAGGCTCATTATACTAAGTGTCTCATCCGTCTACGCTATCCAAATATATGATAATGATTTCGAATTTTGGGGCAAGGCCAGCAATTTTGGCAGAAGGGGGTAAGTTGATGACATCAACCCCAGTGCTCGACTGGTACTCATTTTATCAGCACCAAAAGGATGAAAGGCAAAGTCTACCTCGGCAGCATTTGAACTCAGAACTTGAAGATGAATGATATGCTGTTAAGCTGATGACTCTGTCAACTCACCACCTTCATAATAATAATAATAATAATAATAATAATAATAATAATAATAATAATAATAATAATAATAATATATGATGATGATAATAATAATAAAAATGGTTTGACATTTTTCCACAAGGGTAGCAATTTTAGGGGAGGGGATGAGTCGATTACATCGACCCCAGTGTTCAACTGGTACTTATTTTATTGAGGAATGTATCTGTACTCATACCTTTCAGCCTTGTCCACGAGACAACCTCTATACAAGCAAGTTTCTATCAACTGAATCCACTAAAAACGCTTTAATTAGTATATGACCATATTAGAAGACATTTTCTCAAAGTGCTATGCAGTGGAACTGAACCTGAAACCGTGTGATTGGGAAGCAAACATCTGAACCACACAGCTACACCTGTGTCTATCATTTATCTCATACAAAACCACCACAATTTGTTTAGTAACTATTCTCTATTACCCAAAACTCTTTTGTCATTTCTGTTCTCTGCCCATACAGAAAATTAAACTAAAATTGTTTGAATGGCAAAAGAAATGGCATCTTGTTTGTAAAACAACTTGCAATTAACTACCAAAATCAAAATTTTTAATGGAGTGAGAAAAATAATCGACTGATGTTATAGAACATTGACCTTTGTAATGAGCAACAAGTAACAAGTGAGTGGAATTATGTCCAAATACCCGTATGATCAGAAGTTTAAGAAAAAAGTAAAATATTCAATAAATACAGATTTCCCCAGCCACAAAAATAGTTCTTGAAATTAAGGTAATGAGAAAACAGAAAATATTTACACTCTGAAATAACAACAACTACAACACCAATAACAATGGTTTCAAATTTTGGTTTCAAACTTGACTGCTCTCACAAACGAGAATACTAAAAATGAACCCGACTGCTCTCAAAAATTAAGTGAAAAAAACGGAAAAATAATCCAGAATCCTTGTCCAGTACTCGATTGATACAAATGGTAGTCATGGACTGTGAAGGTGGCTGTAGAAACTAATTCAGATCAATGTGAATAAATAAGCATTACATTTGACTGAGAAATCTGAATGCTAAAGGTTTAAATATCATTAGGAATTGTAGAATAAAAAATAAAAATTTATTTTGTGTATTATAGAAGTATAATCGATTTATTGCATATAAATTTTAACAAAATCTTACAGTGACCCCAAAGGGTCATATGGACACCAGTTGAGTACCGATGCTGTAGCTGAAAACTCTTGTGGTGCTAAACCCTACTCCCAACACAGCAGTAGAATAAATTTTTTAAACCCCCCAAACACACAGATACACACACCCAGCTATGTCTAAACCCACTATTCATGCGTTAGGTTCTAAACACTTAACCATATATGGAAATTAGCGTAAAAGTTAATTATTTTTATTAAACGTAATTAAATTCATGGTAATTTCAATAATTAATAGAAACACACAAGGGGAGTATATTTGATTAAAATATGGCAATAAAAAGGTTAAAGAGCATATTGGAATCCCAGAAATTAAATAGAAAATGTAAAAGGGTGAAAAAGAGATAAAAATGTAGAATCTATGTTGCAATATAAAATTTTAATTTTCCAGAATATGAATGCTATCACGTGAAGGTATATTTACAATATGTATTGATTATTGATCTGTTAAGCAGCCTGATTTGCATAATATAAATGTATAATGGAGTATAATTAAAAATGAAAATGGATCTTCGTCAGTTTCAGTAATAAATAAAGTTTTATATAGCTTAGAGGTTCAATATAGGTTTATATAGCATTGGTTTCTGTCATCATCATTGTCATCATCGCTGTCATTGTTGTCATCATTAACGTCATCATCATCATTAACGTCATCATCATCATCATCATCATCACTGTCATCATCGTCATGATCATAATCATCATCATGATCATTGTCATCGTTGTTATCATCTTCATCATCATCATCATCGTCATCGTTGTCATCATCAACAGCATCCTCTGCCTCCTCCTCCTCATCATCTTAGTTGTTTTAACGTCTACTTTTCAATGTTTGCTTGGGTCAGATGGAAATTTTTGAGGCAAATATTCTTTGGGCTGGATGCCTTTCCTGTTGCTAACCCGAAGCAAAACACTAAAAACAAATAACATTACTTGTATGACAGGGAGAGACACTCGTTGAGAACCATCATATACTGTCAGAACAGACACACACACACACACACACACAAGACAAGGCATGAATAAGTCAAGTTTACTACAATATATAATGACTATTATTTATACCTTGTCTTGTGTGTCACTCTGTGTAAAAGACCAGCTTGACTGAGACCACAATCATGGACTTACAATATAGAATAGTGATGAATTATAGCTTCAGACCCTGCCACAAGAATACTTGAAGTTCTTTACTAATCTAAACAATATTGTTAGCTTGGTGTACCAACAGAGATCTTATAAAGTGTTTTGCTCAGATCAATAATCCCTCACTAATTACTCTGTTTTGATTTACATACATACATACATTGTTGTTGTTGTTGGCATTCCATCAATTATGACGTCGAGGGTTCCAGTTGATCCGATCAACGGAACAGCCTGCTCGTGAAATTAACGTGCAAGTGGCTGAGCACTCCACAGACACGTGTACCCTTAACATAGTTCTTGGAGATATCCAGCGTGACACAGTGTGACAAGGCTGACCCCTTGAATTACAGGCACAACAGAAACAGGAAGAAAGTGTGAGAGAAAGTTGTGGTGGAAGAGTACAGCAGGGTTCGTCACCATCCCCTGCCGGAGCCTTGTGGAGCTTCAGGTGTTTTCGCTCAATAAACACTCACAACGCCTGGTCTGGGAATCGAAACCGCGACCCTATGACCGTGAGTCCATTGCCCTAACCACTGGGCCATTGCGCCTCCACACATACACACATACATACATACATGGGTTGAGGTTCCCTACAACTGTTTCAGACATGTTATTTATTGAACAAAAGTGTTACATAGTGCAAAGAATCATTTACTTCAGGTGGAATGAGTAAAACTTATGATTCTTCACATAGGATTCTTAGGATTCTTCACGTATACAGAACATAGTGTAAGTTAAAACTCCAATCTAGGTTATAGCTATATATATAGTGAAACAAGTCAGGAAAGCTTTTTTTGTTGTCGCATCATACCACAGTTGTGCTATGGCATACTTCGTCCAATCAGGGCTGGGCGCATATGAATACTAGAAACAATTCTCTGCCGAAGAAGAGAAGTGGGTTTTTTAATTTAGTTAGCAAAAAGACAGTGGACCCATAACCACTCTCTTTTGACATGGAACAGCTACTTACTTTTGCACACCAAGGTTGTGTTTGCCAGCTCTGAATTATATTTCATTTCCCTTTCAACATAGAACAGCTCCTTGTTTTTCACATCAACTTTGCACAATTAACTCTGAATGATATTCGCTCTCAATTAACCTCTAAATCCTTATTTCTAATGTAAGCAATAAAAGCTTTTCTCTGACTCATACACACACAGACTACACTCGTTCTACTTGTCAGCTCTTGTTGATTAATTTTATGCCTTCTGATATATTTCCTTTTATCATCTTTCACACAATAGAATAGTGACAACACATTCACTACGCAGGTGACACTATAAATGCACTCACACTAAATTACCAGACACAACAAATGGACACACTCATTAATTTGGTGACTTCTCTACAATATGCCAGGTTTCTTTCAGTTTCCGTCTACCAAATCCACTCACAAGGCTTTGGCCGGCCCGAGGCTATAGTAGAAGACACTTGCCCAAGGTGCCACGCAGTGGGACTGAACCTGGAACCATGTGGTTGGTAAGCAAGCTACTTACCACACAGCCACTCCTGCGCCTATATATATATATATATATATATATATATATATAGAAAGGGCTTCCTATAGTTTCCATCAACAAAATCCACATCCTTGCAAAATCATTTCAGAAGATAATTGCCCAAAGGTGCCACACAATGGGAGTGAGCCCAAAACCACACACATGGTTGTAAAACGATTTATTTAACTACAGAGCCATGCCATCGAAACAATATGTTGGGGAAAAAGTTGGAATAACAAGCTTTATAGTTCTGTGAATGTAATAGCAACTAACGTTGATTAATTCTAAAAATTCGGTTTTCCTTTGATAATGCTGCTTGTACAGTAACAACATATTAATCACAGAGAGATCTCTGAGTTTAAAAGAACAGCCACAACTGTGAGAGACCAATTTGCCATTCTATATATCTTTAATTTAATGGCATTAACTGGAATAAATTCTGATTTCTTTGCAGATGGACTACGAGGAGTTTAGACAGATTATAAATTAATTTCCAGTTATCAATACCTTACCGTTCGTTATTTAATAAACAAGAAAAGAAAGAAAGAAAGAATGAGATCCGCCACCTTTCCTACCTCATGAGAACTGTGGCATATTTTATTAGATACAGTTGCAATAGCTTGTAGTAAATAAAATATTATTTACTCTTCGTGTAATTTGTTTCTTCAGGATGGTTTACTAAGGAATCAATTTACTTGTGGAATTTTTTTGGATGTCCGTTCAATGGAATAAATTTTTCTATATTGGTCAAGTGTTTTTAATGGATTTCTATACTGGAGGACAAAAAAATAAAAATAAAAAAAAAATATGAAAAGCTAAATCAAATTTGAATAAGGATTTTCTTTCCGAAATCTCATTCTTCCTTTCTTTCATTCTTTATTTCGTTTTACTTGTTTTTGTTAATGTTATTCCCCAAACCATTTTTATTTTGCTTTAAAAAGTTTTTAACAGATTTTTTTTTAGGAATTTTAAAAATTGTATGTTTCTGATAGTGTCTTCTTATTAAGAAAGACTACAAAATTTGACTAAAAACAAATAATTAAATAACATATATTTAATAATAATAATAACAACAACAACAACAACAACAACAACAATAATAATAACATCAATAACATTAATAATGTAGAAAAAGAAGAAACAGGAAGTTTGTTGATTCAACTGGTTGTCGATTGAAAGAATCTGGTTATGATAAAAACACATTTAAATTCAAGCATATAAATTCATGCTTTCAGATACATACACAGTAATGAGCACACACACACGCATATATACACATATGCACACACACACATATATATCTTAATGACTGCCACATATGTGTGAAGCAATAAGATCGATTGTGAATAGAGAGAGAATAAAACAGATACATTAACACAAACAAAATCACTCAAATATATGTATATATATATCTTTCATCTCTTATCTTTTACTTGTTTCAGTCATTGGACTGTGGCCATGCTGTAGCACCACATTGGCTCATATTTAAATACCAATATACAGTGATGAATAAAAGTATATTTATACATAACCACATACATGTCATTCACAAAGTCAGATACATGTCGCCATACACACACACACACACACACACACACACATATATATAAATATATATATATATATATATATATATATATATA
>NC_069007.1:5684448-5685434 GCF_001194135.2 Octopus bimaculoides
TATATATATATATATATATATATATATATATTATATATATTATATATACTTAAGCTCTCCAATACAGAAACAAACATATTTACATATAAACACATCTATGCAGTCGTTCCTAAAGACACAGAAACACACACACACACACACACACATTCATACACACACACCCAAATACATGCATACATTCTTGGAGGAATCTAAAACAGAAGTTAAATTCCAAGAAACTGCTTTCTGAACACTACCATTCTGTAAAATGGCAGAACTCCAGCAACATTTGTGTCAGATTTGTATTTTGAAGTAAGAGAAAGACTCAAAATTGAATTCCTTGTAAGTGGCCATCCATACATACTGGGTTGTCCTTTAAAGGTGCTCGTGACATGTTAAAAGCACTCAGCATCCATTGTTACTATGTCCACCCTCCAATTGTCTGTTGTGACATGGTTTCCATGGCATGATACTTAAACTATGTGAGGTTTCTATACATAAAACATTTTGGGTAGTAGTGGGAGACAGAAACTGAAAGAAGACCATCATATATATGTCTGTGTGTGTGTTTGTCCTTCCCCACCAGCACTTGACAACCAGCACTGGTGTGCTTACAACCACATAACTTAGTGGTTCAGTCAAAGAGACCAATGGAATAAATGCTGGGGTCAATACATTTGGCTTAAGATTCTTTAAGGCAACGCTCCAGCATGGCTGCTGTCTAATCACTGAAACAAGTGAAAGATAAAAGATGCATGTATATATATATATATACTATAATATATATATATATATATAGAAGGTTTAGATTTAGATTCAAGACTGAATATGGTACTTATGTTTAGGCACCAGAATATAGTATGGAATGGTATTATACAAAAAGTAATGCTCGCATTACTTAAATAAATGGAGTAGCATGAAACGTGCGTACTGCAATCATCTTTGAAATCCGTGTCGCTTATTTTGGTTTATATATATATATATATATGTGTGTGTGTGTGTGTGTG
>NC_069007.1:5686302-5693802 GCF_001194135.2 Octopus bimaculoides
AATGGCCCAGTGGTTAGGGCAGTGGACTCACAGTCATAGGATCACGGTTTCGATTCCCAGACCAGGCGTTGTGAGTGTTTATTGAGCGAAAACATCTAAAGCTCCACAAGGCTCCAGCAGGGAGTGCTGGCGACCCCTGTTGTACTCTTTAACCACAACTTTCTTTCACTCTGTTTCTGTTGTGCCTGTAATTCAAAGGGTCAGCCTTGTCACACTGTGTCATGCTGAATATCTCCGAAAACTACGTTAAGGGTACACGTGTCTGTGGAATGCTCAGCCACTTGCACGTTCAATTTCATGAGCAGGCTGTTCCATTGATCGGATCAACTGGAACCCTCGACGTCGTAAGCAACGGAGTGCCAACAACAATATATATACATATATATATATATAGTTAAAAAAAAACAATAACAAAAAAACAAAGTGAGGACGTGATATGGATAGTATTATTGGACATATATATATATATATGTACACACATCATACATATATATATACACATCATACATATATATATATACACATCATATATATACACATACATATATATATATGCAAATGTTTTTGCAGATGAAAGACAGAAGATGGAATATACAAGAATTTATTCTTAATCCCAACAATTGTTTCGACACATCTTGCATCAATTCGAGGTGTAAACCATTTGTTTTATTATATAGAAATGTTTTTATGTGAATGTATATATATACATGTTCTCTTTTACTTTTTTACTTGTTTCAGTCATTTGACTGCGGCCATACTGGAGCACTGTCTTTAGTTGAACAAATCAACACCAGGACTTATTCTTTGTAAGCCTAGTACTTATTCTATCGGTCTCTTTTTGCCAAACTGCTAAGTTATGGGGATGCAAACGCACTAGCATCAGTTGTCAAACAATGATGGGCAGGACAAACACAGACACATAAATACATACAGTCAAACCGTCCAACCGATGCCAGCATGGAAACGGACATTGGACGATGATGATGATGATTACTTCACCATGTTCTAGCCTTACCCACGATTCTTTATACAATATATTCTACACAATGCTTCATAGTAATTATTACATATATATATATATATATATATATATATATAGTCGGTTTGAATAAACAATCAATTCAAATAAACGAATAATAAAATTAAGATGACGAGGATGCGTACAAGTAATGTATTAGTTTGATACTTGCTAAAAAGAGTTTTTAAAATTTTGGGTATAGCTCTTTGTTGGAAAGGAGAAAGAGAAAAGTCCAAAGAAGGGAAAGAAATCGCTAACAGTACATGTATAGTTACATATATACACACACACACACATGTTTGTGTGTGTGTGTGTGTATTTCTAAATATATGAAGTGTTTTTACTGCTTCAAAAGCTATTGATAGTATCTGTATGCAGGCACTAAAATGAAGTGATACATAAATAGGTCTCACTAAAAGAAGAACCAGATTTTAGAATTTTGTGTTGAGATTGAGATGGATGCATCATGTGATGCACCAGCATGGCCATAATCTCATGACTAAAATAAGTAAATGAGTAAATGCAATAAGAGACATTACCAACGAGTTCAGTGAGATAATTAGCTGTGAGGAATGAAAAAATTTAATATTTTGAGTAATTGCTCATCTTCCCTGGAGGGAAAGAGTCAGAAAGAAGAGAAAGCGAGAAAGAGAAAAAGAGAGAGAGAGGGAGAGAGACAGAGGGGGAAGGAGAGAGATTGAGATAAGAAGAGAGAGAGAGAGAAGCTATGTAGAAAAATTACCATCATGGTTACAAAATTCCAGATGAAAACTGGAAAAATTAAAGAATTAATGTGTTTGGTTGATGGGGCGGAGTTTGATGAAGTAACAAATGGCAGAACCAATTGTAAGTGGTGTGAGTAGTGTGTGAGGTGAACGACGGAGGAGGGAGTAAACAGTAAAGAGGCAGTAAAGGTGGTGGGAGGTGGGGAAAAGTCAAAGTTTGTAACAAGCACGCTAAATTAAGCAGCCATATTAATGCTGCATTTGTGAAAAGACATTTTGGTTAAATTCTTCACTAGTTCTTTTGTTTTGGGATATTTCATAATCAAAGTCACTCAGCAGTAATTTATAGAACCACCAGGCATATATAGCTTGTTTCTTTGACTCATATCCTGTTTTTAGCCTCTGATGCTTAATATTTCCTGAAGTGTAGAAGGAAAATTCTAAAACTGTCTTGTGCAAGAGGTGTATGGAATGCTACCAAAATAGAATTTTCAAAATGATCAAATATGGAGTTGCAGTTGGTGGAGCTTTGAAAATATTCAGATGATCTCTCATAATTGCAGTTTAATAATAGACAAACCAGTTTTTATTTTGATGGCATAAATCCATATTTCTTGCAATTATTTCACCATTCTTCCTTTTAAACCCAAATTTCTGGAACTAGAAATATGGCACATGGTCTAGTTTGTCTTTTTTTTTTCTTCCCATTACTTGTTTCAGTCATTAAACTGTGTCCATGCTGGGGCACCATCTTGAAGAATCGTCCCCAGTACTCTTTTTTTTTTTTTAAGCATGGAACCTATTCTATTGATTTCTTTTGCCAAACTGCTATGTCACAAGATGTAAACATACCAACACAAGTTGCCAAGTGGTGATGGGAGACAAACACACACACACACACACAGATATACATATAGACAGATAGATAAATACAAATATAATAGGAGCAGGCATGGCTATGTGGTAAGAAGCTTGCTTCCCAACCACATGGATCTGGATTCAGTTCCCCTGCATAGCACCTTGGACAAGTGCCTTCTATTATAGCCTCGGGCCATAATAGAAGACACTTCTCCATCTACCAAATCCACTTGTGAGTGGATTTGGTAGACGGAAACTGAAAGAAGACCATCACGTGTGTGTGTCTGTGTGTTTGTGTGTATACTCTTTACTCTTTTATGCTTTTACTTGTTTCAGTCATTTGACTGTGGCCATGCTGGAGCACCGCCTTTAGTCAAGCAAATCAACCCCAGGACTTATTGTTTGGAAGCCTAGTACTTATTCTATCGGTCTCTTTTGCCGAACCGCTAAGTTACGGGGATGTAAACACACCACCATTGGTTGTCAAGCGATGGTGGGGGGACAAACACAGACACACAAACACACACATATATATATATATATATATATATATATATACACATATATACGACGGGCTTCTTTCAGTTTCCATCTACCAAATCCACTCACAAGGCTTTGGTCGGCCCGAGGCTATAGTGGAAGACACTTGCCCAAAGTGCCACGCAGTGGGAATGAACCCGGAACCATGTGGTTGGTACGCAAGCTACTTAACACACAGCCACTCCTGCGACTATATATTATGTGTGTGTGCGTTTGTCCCTGACCACTACTTGACAACTGGTGTTGGTGTGTTTACAGCCTTGTAACTTAGCAGTTCAGTGAAAAAGATCGACAGTAAAAATACTAGGCTTCATAAAATATTGTTTAAAATTTTTTTTTGTTTAAAATAAGTCCTGGGGTTAATTCATCATCATCATCATCATCATCGTTTAACGTCCGCTTTCCATGCTAGCATGGGTTGGACAATTTGACTGAGGACTGGTGAAACCAGATGGGTGCACCAGGCTCCAATGTGATCTGGCAGAGTTTCTACATCTGGATGCCCTTCCTAACGTCAACCACTCCGAGAGTGTAGTGGGTGCTTGTACGTGCCACCGGCACGAAGGCCAGTCAGGCGGTACTGGCAACGGCCACGCTCGAAATGGTGTATTTTACGTGCCACCTGCACAGTCATTTGTCTAAAAATTCTTCAAGGCAGTGCCCCAGCATGGTCACAGTCTAATGATTGAAACAAGTAAAGAATAAAGAATAAAGAATAAAGAATAAAAGACATTATTTTCCAATGCAGATATTTTACATTGTTTTTTTTTTATTATTTTTAATTAATCTCATCCTTTTGCTTCTCCCCTATATTTTAATCTTATCTTTTAATCTGGATTTGCTTTATCTACCTGCTTCTTTCTTCCCTAATCCGGCAGCTTTGTGGTATTTGTCAAATCTCCTTGGAAACAAAGAATAACATTTTTCTGGATTTTGGCAAATGTTTGGCAAGCAGAATCAGCAATAATTTATTGTTGCCGATGTTGTTGGTGTTGTGGTTATGGCTTCTTCAGTGCATTAATAACCTCTGCTAAAAGATGAAGAGCTCTATGATTAATTTAAGAAATTGTAATTAAAAACTAATGATGATGATGATGGTGGTGATGATGACGATAACGATGATGGATGATGATTATGATAATGCTAATCATCGCTATCTGCATTATTATCACATTTGCAGTCATGTTGCAGTTGTAAATAGCACTTAATCATCATCATCATCATCATTATCATCACCATCACCACCACCGTCATCATCATCATCAACATTCAGGTGATGAGCTGGCAGAATCATTGGCACGCCAAGCAAAATGCCTGGTGGCATTTCGTCTATCTTTATATTCGGAGTTTGAATTCTGCTGACGTTGACTTAGCCTTTCATCCTATTGGAATCGATAAAATAAACTCAGTAACTGGGGTCAATTTAATTGACTTATCCTCTCCTTTGAAATTGCTGGCCTTATACTAAAATATGAAACTATCATTACTATTACTATCATTACTATTATTATTATCATTATTACCATTAGGCGCAGGAGTGGCTGTGTGGTAAGTAGCTTGCTTACGAACCACATGGTCCCGGGTTCAGTCCCACTGCATGGCACCCTGGGCAAGTGTCTTCTACTATAGCCTCGGGCCGACCAAAGCCTTGTGAGTAGATTTGGTAGATGGAAACTGAAAAGAAGCCCGTCGTATATATGTATATATATATATATATGTATGTGTGTTTGTATGTCTGTGTTTGTCACCCCAGCATCATTTGACAACCGATGCTGGTGTGTTTACGTCCCCGTAACTTAGCGGTTCGGCAAAAAGACACCGATAGAATAAGTACTAGGCTTACAAAGAATAAGTCCTGGGGTGGATTTGCTCGACTAAAGGCAGTGCTCCAGCATGGCTGCAGTCAAATGACTGAAACAAGTAAAAGAGTATTATTATTAAGGCACTGGGCTGGCAGAATCCTTAACGCACTGGACGAAATGCTTAGTGGTACTTCACCCATCACTACATCTGAGTTCAAATGCCACCAAGATCGACTTTACCTTTCGTCCTATAGGGATCAATAAAATAAGTACCAGTTGAACACTGGGGTGGATGTAATCGACTCATCCCCTCCCCCAAAATTGCTGCCCTTGGGGCAAAATTTGAAACCATTATTATTATCATTATTATTATTATTATTATCATTGGAGGCAGTGAGCTGATAGAATTGTTAGCACCGCAGGTGCAATGCTTAGTGGAATTTCGTCCGTCCTTACATTCTAAGTTCAAACTCCGCCAAGATCGACTTTGCCTCTTCATCCTTTCAGTTATGCACTGGGGTTGATGTGATCGACTTAATCCCTTCCCCCAAATTTGAGGCCTTGTGCTTTCAGTAGAAAGGATTATTGTCATCATCATCATCATCATTATTATTATTATTATTATTATTATTATTATTACTTTTCATCTTCTTTTAGTATTAATACATTTTTGTTAATCTGCAGCAGACTGTCTGCAAAAAAAAAAAAAAAATAGAAGACAAACAAACAAACTATACAAAGCACTAATTAAGGTCATTATCAAACGAACAGTTTATCGTCCTTAACAAAAGTTCACACAAAGTAGCAACGAAAAACTGCCCTCTGGCCTAAAAACCGCTAAACCTCAATAACCAACAACGAACAGTACAAAGCTAAAACAGAAAACCTTGCATGAAGGTTGCATCACATATAAAATCATGTAATTGTTTCTGCGGCTTATCTCCACAGGATTAAAAACAGATTAACCATTGCTTTTATTTCTTTTATCTTTGAACATTTTACTTGTTTCAGTCATAAGACTGTGGCCATGCTGGGGCACCACTTTGAAGAAATTTAGTTGAATGAATTGGACTCCAGGGCATATGTTTTATGTTTTTTTTGTTTTTAAAGCTTGGTATGTATTCTATCGTTCTCGGAACCGTGATGTTATGTGTATGTAAACACACCAACACTACTGTGAGACATACAAAAATACAGAGACACATAGAAATATGTCATCATCATCATCATCATCGTTTGACATCCATTTTCTATACAGGCATGGGTGGTCAGTTTAACTGGAGCTGGCCATCCAGAGAGGTGTCCTGACATCAATTGTCTGTTTTGGCATAATTTTCTACGGCTGGATGCCCTTCCTGATGCCAACCACTCTCCTGAGTGCACTGGGTTCTTTCTATGTGCCACAGGCATGGGTACATTTATGTGGCACTGGCATAAGAGTACTTTATGTGTGTGCATGCGTGTGTGAATACACATGTGCACACACAAACACATATGTACATATATCGTTGTCATGGCTGATGCTGTTGTCATGTAACTGGTACCTGTGCTACACCACACGGGGAACTAACCCACAGATTTAGAAAAATCCTGAAGGATACTATGTTAAACATAAAAGTCATGGAAAAACCAGGGAGATTCATTAGGTGAATAATATACAAAACATACCCTTCAGAAAACCCACGTGTGTAGAAGAGAATTGTGTAATGTGCAAATATAGCTCTGGTGTCGACTGCAAAATGCAAAATGTTGTTTACCGAATAAACTGCATGGATGATGATTGTAAAAACCGGAAGACTGCATACATAGGTGAAATGGCGAGAAGTTTGGCCAAGTGCATTGGGGGGGGGGGGGAGTACAGGGATCAAAGTCAAACTTCGATACTCTACCAGAATGCCAAAGAACAACATGGTGGTGTGCTGAACCGGATTAGCATAGAAATCCTGTCTAGACACCCGGACGACGCATCACTACGACAGATACGAGAGTCAGTCTTCATAAAAGAAACATGACCGGTTTTGAATAGTAATTACTCTCATCGGGCAGAAGCCTTACAAAGCCCTATGGATGCACACACACACACACACACACACATACACATACAGATGCACACACTTACGTATAAACATGCACACATACAGACATACACACATTCATATACTCCTCTTGGACAGATCTCGGACAAATCCCAATGCTTGAACATAAGTTCAGAAGAAATGGAAGTAGAGAGATGTTTCACTGAAGACATTGAAAAATGTGATGAAATAATTATTTGAGTGCTTTTACGTGTCACCGACACGAAGGCCAGTCAGGCGGTACTGGCAGTGGCCACGCTCAAAATGGTGTATTTATATATATATATATATATATATATATATATATATATATATATATATATATATATATATATATACATATATATGACGGGTTTCTTTCAGTTTCCATCTACCAAATCCACTCACAAGGCTTTGGTCGGCCCGAGGCTATAGTAGAAGACACCTGCCCAAGGTGCCACACAGTGGGACTGAACCCGGAACCATGTGGTTGGTAAGCAAGC
>NC_069007.1:5696302-5697713 GCF_001194135.2 Octopus bimaculoides
TCATACTCCTATTAGAGGAAGAGATACCATAACAGCCATATACTCGTGAGGGCAGATGAGTAGTAACTGTCACAATCTTGTTGAGGGCAAGGGTACCACAGCTGTCACTATTCAATTGAGGGCAGAGGTACAGAATCATTCACCATCGAACAGAAGAGAGATTCAGCAGCCATTGCACTCCAGTTGAAAGAAGAGGTACAGCACCTATCACATTCTGATCCAGGGCAGAAGTACAGACGCTGTCACACTCCTGTTGAGGGCAGAGATTCAGCATCTCTCATTCCAACTCAAGGCAGGATGCAGCGGTTGTCATACTCTGATGGAACACAAAGGTACAAAGACTGACTGTTCAGACTGAGCGTAGAGGTGTAGCAGCTCTCACACTTTGAGGGTAGAATTGTTGCAGCTATCATATGTATATGTGCATGTATTTATGTATGTATGTGTGAGGGAATATATATCGCCAATATATAAAAAATGAATTTTAATTTATAATTTTGTCAGAGATATTTAACATGTTTCGGTTCTTGAAAAAAACGAACCTCATCAAAAATACATATTCAAAAAAATGAAATTAAATGAAAAGTTCATAATCGTTCCTTACTGGTGTCAACAAAGTCCACGTGGGAGCGTTTTTTGTATGGGTACATAATGGTTGTCTAGTGCATTGACTTGAATCGTTGATTGTAGTAGTAGTGACCGTGCTGGTAATGGTAAATGGCACCCCCTCATATATGGTGACAGTGACTGTTGACTATTTTGGTATGCTTGTACAGCCATCTGTGTATGTGCATCTGAGAATACATATATGTACTCATGTAGTTATGTTTTTGTATCCATGTATATCTGCATATGGTAATGTATACATGCATATGCATGTATATTGGAGTTTTTATGACTCTTTATATGGTTTTATTTACTTTTTGTAGGTTTTTTTATGTGCCTTATATTTTTATATTTTTATTTTTTATCTTTATTTTAATTTTATATTTGTATTAAGATTTGGCAAAATTCATGAATTGAATTTTGTAAATCTCTGAAGAGGCCTAGCAAATCATGCAAGTACCACCCCCATTACATCATTTTCATCTACTAATTACTCCAGTGTACAGGAGCTATAGAGATAGAATGGGGCATGCCAACGCTAAGCCGAAACAGCTGTAAGATTTTGTCCCTTCTCCAATTGCTAAATGTCCTTTAAATTTGAAATCTTAATTGTTGATATGACATGGTATGTCATAAGTGTCTGTATATTGTGTTTCTTGTCATTTTGGTTATAAAATAAACAGATTAATCAACGGAATACTGTCTGCAAGTTGATCAGTACCTCATATTCCCCTCCATTTTCTTATTGCTATATAAATTTAGGGTAAAAAAAAACCCCACTTATTGCACTTCATATAACACTAGT